>NC_056733.1:1331974236-1332116736 GCF_019279795.1 Protopterus annectens
TGCTACAGCCTGGTTGGAAAACATGCTGTGTTAGGGTTAGGAGATAATTTGTTTATGAATACACTTTTCCAGGATCTTAGAAAGTGGGGCAACAGGATGACAATTGGCCTAAAGTTAGATATTTCCTAGGAGTTACCTCATGGAGGGGAATAATATTTTTTCCACAGGGCAGGGACATGGGATTCTTGAATACATCTGTTGACAAGTATGAGACTGGATATGCAATAGAGTCTGCATTGAGCTTAAGGTACTCAGCAGGGATCCTGGAGTTTAAAAATAAGGTGGAAATAAAAGAATGAGAGATATGGTTATGAAGTAACAAGAATTATTTAGATGGACTGACAAATGTTAAAATATTGCTGAATAGGAGAAATCTCACAGAAGAGAAGGAGCACGTGCAGTATGCCAAGCAGAAAATAAAGGATTACCTCGGTAATATGCAAGAGTTTAGAAAGACTCCTGTTAAGCAACTGTTTTTAATAATACCAAAGCACAAAATCTTTTAGTGCAATGACATAGACAACAGAAAGTAGCAAGTACAGTTGTGTACACTTACCATAAATGTAGATGTTCGAGTGTATTCACTGTTGCAGTCATCACCTGTGGATTATCCCTGCTGTGGTAGGCCTCAGCCGGCCCGAATACTAGAGTCAATGTTTTTCTGCGTTGGCTGCTGTCGCTTGCTGCCTGACGTCAGGTCGTCATGCTATAAAGGAAGGCAGCCGACGCCATTACATCAGTTTTTCTTGCCCTAAACAGTCAGAGGCCCAAGTAAATATGGTAAAAGTGGCCCTGGTGGCTAAAAGCCACCGTTAGAAACTTATGTCTCTCTAAAGAATGAAGATATAAGGGAGAAGGAGGGTGAGAAACCAGGACTGCAACAGTGAATACACTTGAACATCTACATTTATGGTAAGTGTACACAACTGTACTATTTTTTTCTTCTTTCACTGCTGCAGTCATCACCTGTGGAAGGATTCCCAAAGCTGTGGAGAAGGATGGTAGGATTTAGTAAAAGACATAGGAATGGGTCAGCATACCCTGCAGAATTGCAGAGGCAAACCCTGCCCTAGCCTTAGAAAATAGGTAGGTGGTAATGCTTAGTAAAGGTATGGACAGAAGTCCAGTTGGCAGCTTCCAGGATGTCCCTGGTGGGAACTCCCCTGAGGAATGTAGGTTGCCCTAGTGGAATGGGTTTGGATAGACTTGGGGGGGGGGGGTTCTCATGCAATCTATAGCAGAAATGGATACAGTCTGATATCCATTTGGAAATGGTTTGTTTGGAAATGGGCTTTCCCCTCTGCCCCTGGTGAAAAGCTGACAAGTAATTGGCCTGTTTTCCTGAAGGGTTTAGTACAGTCCAGATAATATCTGAGCTGTCTGTGCACATTTAGTGAGTGCAGAATTCTTTCCCCCTTGTTTTGAGGGTTAGGAAAGAAGGTGGGTAGATGTATGGCCGGGTTGAGAGTTGCATTAGATACCACCTTGGGCATAAAGGAGGAATTAGTCCTCAGGGAGCCCTGTCTGCATGGAAGATGATGAAGGGCTAAATGGCTATCACTGCCTGAAATTCTGAAACCTTTCTGGCTGAGGTGATAGTTAGGAGAAAGGCAGTCTTCCAGGAGAGGTATCTTAGTTCTGTTGACGCAGCAGGTTCGAAGGGTGGTAAAGTTAGTTTTTCCAAAACATAATTCAGGTCCCAGGCTGGAGTGGGTGGCCTTCTGGGAGGCCTGATATTAGAAGCCACTCTGAGGAATAGTTTAATCAAAGGATGGGAGAACAGGGGATGCTGTGTATCAAAATGAGCTGAAATGGCTGAGGCGTGGATTTTAATAGAGAAGGAGAGGCCACTATGAAGTAGCTCCGCTAGATAGTCCAGGATAAGAGGGATGAAAGGCTGCGTGGTAATGCCCCCTCTGGACTGACACCAGGAGCAGAATCCTTTCCATTTTCCTGCATAGGATTTTCTGGTGCTGGGCCTTCAGGCCTCTGTGATAATGTCTAGGACCTGTTTGGTTAACAAGGGCCCCTTGTTTGCCTTTAGAGTATTAGCCATGCTGATAGTTTGAGAGTCTGCAAGTCTGGGTGCAGCACTCCCCACACCTGAGTTAAGAAGTCTGAGATCAGAGGAAGCAGCCTGGGAGGCTGTAAGACTAGGCTGCACAGTAAGAGGTACCAATATTGTCTGGGCCAATCTGGAGCAATGAGGATGGCCTTTGGTCTCTCCTCCCTTATTTTGATCAGTTCCTTGGGAATAAGAGGCAGAGGAGGGAATGCATACACAGAGTGTTCCAGGGGAAGGTCACCTTCCATACTAGGTGGTGATAGTCCCTGGTGCAGAATTTTTTCAGATGGTGGTTGAGATGCGAAGCAGTGAGATCCGACTCCGGAATCCCCCATGCCTGAGTGATTTGTAAAAAGATTTTTCTGAGGAGCTGCCATTCGTGGGGGTCCAGGACATTTCTGCTTAAGTGGTCTGCCAGGGTGTTGTTGATCCCTGGTTGGTACTAGGCTATCAGGTGCAGCCCCATGGAAGAGGCTGTCAGCCAGAGGTTCATGGCTAGCCTGCACAGAGGGTAAGACTGGATCCCACCCTGTTTGCTGATGTACCACATTACTGTGGTGTTGTCTGTTTTGATAAGGAGAAACCCTGGGCTTGAGATGGGGTTTGAAGGATGTCAGAGACTTTTGTACTGCCATCATTTCCTTCTGGTTGATGTGTAAGGGAAGGTGCTGGGCATCCCAAAGACCTTGGGTGCACCTGCCTTCTAGGCAAGTGCCCAAGCTATGTCTGAGGCGTCGGTGGTAATGGTCTGCCCAGATGGATGGTGGGTGAAGGAAAGCCCCTTGTTCTGGGTACAAACCAGAGAAACTCTGCCCTTACACAGGGGATCAGAGACAGGTCTCTGTGAGTTTAGAATGCTGACACCAAAGGTTCTGTAGGCACCACTGACGTTTTTTTCATGTGAATCCTGGCCAGAGGAATTAGGATGATGCAAGATGGCATGTACCCCAAGGCTTGCAGAAATGCTCTCACAGTGAGGTGACTACTGGAATTCAGCTGTGTAAAATAGACAGGCAGGAAGCTCTGCTTTTCTGGGGATCAGAAGGCCATTTGGAATGCTGTGTCAAGCAGTGCTCCCAAGAAAATGATCTTCCTGGAGGGTGTTTGCCTTGATTTCTTCTCATTGATGGTGTACCCTAAAGAGGTTAGGAGGGTTTTGACAAAGAGGAGGTCATTGAGGAGCTTTTCTTTGCAATCTGCCTAAATGAGGCAGTCATCCAGATAAGGGTAAATTTGTATATTTTTCTATCTGCAAAATGCTATGGCCGGGGCTAAGCATTTGGTGAATACCCTGGGAGCAGTAGATAAGCCAAAGGGTAGCACAGAGAACTGAAAGTGTTGTGAGCCTGCTCTGAAGCGAAGGAGTTTCCTGCAGGATTCCCTTATGGGAATGGGGAGGTAGGCATCTTTTAGATCCAGGGTAACTAGCCAGGCATTTTTGTCAGCATAGGCAGCAGCTGCTACAAGGTTAGCATTTTGAATTTGGGGACCACCGGGAAGGTATTCAGAATGCATAGATCCAGATGGGGTGCCAAGTGCCCTCTTTTCTGGGAACAAGGAATAGTATGGAATAAAACCCTCTACCTGTTTTGATCTGAGGAGACAGGTTCTACTGCCCCTTGGGATATGAGAGTTTGAACATGTTTCAGTGCCTCTGCCCACTGATTTGGAGGTAAGTCTGGATACCCTCTTGGAATAGGAAGTTCGTTGAAGGAGAATTTGTATCCCTGTAAAATGATCTTTAAGACCCATTGGTCCTTGGTTACAGAAAGCCAATATTCTTTGCAGAGGAGAGCCTTCCTCCTAGTTTTTGTTGAGTGGAAAGAGGGCAAAGGGGGGAGAGGGAGTCATTGAGAGTTTTTTCCATAGCGGGATGGCTTAGAACCTTTGGCCTTTGGAGCAGAAGTGGTCCACTGTTTGTTTCTCTGCTGTCCCTGGAATAGGAGTCTGGGTGGTCTGTCCCTGCAAGGCTTAACTTGCCCCTGTCTACCAGGTGCAGGAAAAGACCAGTGTTTTGAGGGAAAATTCCTGCTGAACCTAGAAGATTGTAGCTAGAGGAAGTCTTTTACTGTTTGCATAGATTTTGGTGTGTCTTCCATCTTTTTAAGCACTTCTGCTTTTTCTCCAAACAAGCTGTCCTTATCCACGGGTGCATCAAGTAATTTAGATTTGACGTGATCTGGGAGAGGTTGTTCCTTCAACCATGCAAGTCTCCTAATGGTCGATCCTGACACTGCTGCCCTGCATGAGGCTTCTAGAACATCATATCCACAGTGTAATAAGTGTTTAGCCACTTGACTAGTAAAGTGCAGAATCTGCTAACTCTTTCAAATTGGCACAGTCAGGAAAGGTTGAAATCTTTTGTTTTAATAGCTCCAAAGTGTGTTGTTGATATTTTAACATGTGGAACTGACAGATGAATGCTCTGATAGCTAAGGTTGAGGAGATGTATACTTTTTTGCCACATCTGTCCAGAGCTCTGAGTCCTTGCCAGAACCAATAGGATTCTTTGCAGAACTAGCCTTAGCACCTTTTGGTCCCTGTGTAATGACCTCCGGGTCTGCACCAGGATTTCTGTACAGGTATTTGTGAGAGTCTGGTACTCTGTAATACCTGTCAGGTTTTCTGTGAGCAGGTGGGAGGGCGTCAGGAGTTAAGCTGGATTCATGGTAGACATCATCAACCACCTCTAAGATTGGAAGGATGGCCAAGGTTCTGTGCTGAGGCAGGTCTAGAAACTCTCATAGTCCTTTCTTAGACTGAGGGAAGTCCTGCGATTCCCAGTGGAAATGTTCCCTGAGGGTGTGAAGGGTTTCCCCAAATAAAATATCTTCTGGTGGGAGGCAGAAGGAATGGATTACTCTGCATCTGAATCCTCATAAGCAGTCAGAGGTTGTTGTTACTCTTCAAACTTTGAATAATCAGACTCTTCAGAATCCTGTTCTATTAGTATTTCAGGAGAAAGGTCTCTTTTTCTTTTAGGAGGAGTGGCCTGACTACTGCTGATAAGGGTGATAAGATCCTCTTGTCATTTTAAGCATTTGAGCTTGGGGTGGTGGAGCAAGGGTAAAATGGTGGCTAGAGGTAGTTTTCCTAGGAGTGGCCTTGCCTCTAGGCTTAAGAGTATCCAATGGTCTGACAGAAACGGTAGTCTGAGAAGATTTCATTTTTTGTCTAGATTCAGTAGTGTGAAAGACCTCCTCGGAAGCCAGTGCCTGCATCGGGGCTTCGGACCCATCCAAGGCAGAGACAACCAAAGGCTCAGAAAATGAAGAAGATTTTTGCAGCATACCAGACTCCCAAAGGGTTTCAGTAGAGACCTGCAAAGGTATCAAATCAAACATCAGGGGCTGCGAAGGCACCTCACTGAATTCTGGTGAACTGACTACCTGCTTAGCGGTAGAGTCGTCGGAAGGCTTAGCCTTGCGTGGTCTGTCTCTATCTTTATCCTTATGTGTTTTTTGGAAAGTCTACTGGATGCTGGCTGATGAATGCCATTTCGGTTCAAAAATACCTGGCTACAATAAGAGCTGTGTGACGAATGGTTCTTGCTTTAGAGAGCAACGGGGGATGTCATGGTCTGGGCCTAAACAAGTGATGCAGTATGAATGGAAGTCTTAGTGTGATATTTGCTTTCCACAGGCGAGACGACTGTTAACGTTTTCGGACATCGGTTAGTGCAAGAAAAAGGATCCCCAATGGAGTACTTAGCTTTATGTTTTCAGCTGTAATTCAACCTCTAGTAGCGACCAAACGGCACACTTGTGAACTGCTTCTGCTACGGGCTCCACGGCAAGAAAGACTGATGTAATGGCGTCGGCTTCCTTCCTTTATAGCACTGACGACCTGACATCAGGCAGCAAGTGACAGCAGCCGACGCAGAAAAACATTAACTCTGGTATTCAGGCCAGCCGAGGACTGAATTGAAAGTGTTGTGAGCCTGCTCTGAAGCGAAGGAATTTCCTGCAGGATTCCCTTATGGGAATGGGGAGGTAGGCATCTTTTAGATCCAGGGTAACTAGCCAGGCATTTTTTGTCAGCATAGGCAGCAGCTGCTACAAGGTTAGCATTTTGAATTTGGGGACCACCGGGAAGGTATTCAGAATGCATAGATCCAGATGGGGTGCCAAGTGCCCTTTTTTCTGGGAACAAGGAATAGTATGGAATAAAACCCACTACCTGTTTTGATCTGAGGAGACAGGTTCTACTGCCCCTTGGGATATGAGAGTTTGAACATGTTTCAGTGCTTCTGCCCACTGATTTGGAGGTAAGTCTGGATACCCTCTTGGAATAGGAAGTTCGTTGAAGGAGAATTTGTATCCCTGTAAAATGATCTTTAAGACCCATTGGTCCTTGGTTACAGAAAGCCAATATTCTTTGCAGAGGGAGAGCCTTCCTCCTAGTTTTTGTTGAGTGGAAAGAGGGCAAAGGGGGCAGAGGGAGTCATTGAGAGTTTTTTCCATAGAGGGATGGCTTAGAACTCCCCGCCTTTGCAGCAGTAGTGGTCCACTGTTTGTTTCTCTGCTGTCCCTGGAATAGGTGTCTGGGTGGTCTGTCCCTGCAGGGCTTACCTTGCCCCTGTCTACCAGGTGCAGGAAAAGACCAGTGTTTTGAGGGAAAATTCCTGCTGAACCTAGAAGATTGTAGCTAGAGGAAGTCTTTTACTGTTTGCATAGATTTTGCTGTGTCTTCCATCTTTTTAAGCACTTCTGCTTTTTCTCCAAACAAGCTGTCCTTATCCACGGGTGCATCAAGTAATTTAGATTTGACGTGATCTGGGAGAGGTTGTTCCTTCAACCATGCAAGTCTCCTAATGGCCGATCCTGACACTGCTGCCCTGCATGAGGCTTCTAGAACATCATATCCACAGTGTAATAAGTGTTTAGCCACTTGACAAGTAAAGTGCAGAATCTGCTAACTCTCAAATTGGCACAGTCAGGAAAGGTTGAAATCTTTTGTTTTAATAGCTCCAAAGTGTGCTGTTGATATTTTAACATGTGGAACTGACAGATGAATGCTCTGATAGCTAAGGTTGAGGAGATGTATACTTTTTTGCCACATCTGTCCAGAGCTCTGAGTCCTTGTCAGAACCAATAGGATTCTTTGCAGAACTAGCCTTAGCACCTTTTGGTCCCTGTGTAATGACCTCCGGGTCTGCACCAGGATTTCTGTACAAGTATTTGTGAGAGTCTGGTACTCTGTAATACCTGTCAGGTTTTCTGTGAGCAGGTGGGAGGGCATCAGGAGTTAAGCTGGATTCATGGTAGACATCATCAACCACCTCTAAGATTGGAAGGATGGCCAAGGTTCTGTGCTGAGGCAGGTCTAGAAACTCTCATAGTCCTTTCTTAGACTGAGGGAAGTCCTGTGATTCCCAGTGGAAATGTTCCCTGAGGGTGTGAAGGGTTTCCCCAAAGGAAATATCTTCTGGTGGGAGGCAGAAGGAATGGATTACTCTGCATCTGAATCCTCATAAGCAATCACAGGTTGTTGTTACTCTTCAAACTTTGAATAATCAGACTCCTCAGAATCCTGTTCTATTAGTATTTCAGGAGAAAGGTCTCTTTTTCTTTTAGGAGGAGTGGCCTGACTACTGCTGATAAGGGTGATAAGATCCTCTTGTCATTTTAAGCATTTGAGCTTGGGGTGGTGGAGCAAGGGTAAAATGGTGGCTAGAGGTAGTTTTCCTAGGAGTGGCCTTGCCTCTAGGCTTAAGAGTATCCAATGGTCTGACAGAAACGGTAGTCTGAGAAGATTTCATTTTTTGTCTAGATTCAGTAGTTTGAAAGACCTCCTCGGAAGCCGGTGCCTGCGTCGGGGCTTCAGACCCATCCAAGGCAGAGACAACCAAAGGCTCAGAAAATGAAGAAGATTTTTGCAGCATACCAGACTCCAAAAGGGTTTCAGTAGAGACCTGCAAAGGTATCAAATCAAACATCAGGGGCTGTGAAGGCACCTCACTGAATTCTGGCGAACTGACCACCTGCTTAGCGGTAGAGTCGTTGGAAGGCTTAGCCTTGTGTGGTCTGTCTCTATCTTTATCCTTATGTGTTTTTTGGAAAGTCTACTGGATGCTGGCTGATGGATGCCGTTTCGGTTCAAAAATACCTGGCTACAATAAGAGCTGTGCGACGAATGGTTCTTGCTTTAGAGAGCAACGGGGGATGTCATGGTCTGGGCCTAAACAAGTGATGCAGTATGAATGGAAGTCTCAGTGTGATATTTGCTTTCCACAGGCGAGACGACTGTTAACTTTTTCGGGCATCGGTTAGTGCAAGAAAAAGGATCCCCAATGGAGCTTTATGTTTTCAGCTGTAATTCAACCTCTGGTAGCGACCAAACGGCACACTTGCGAACTGCTTCTGCTACGGGCTCCACGGCAAGAAAGACTGATGTAATGGTGTCGGCTTCCTTCCTTTATAGCACTGACGACCTGACATCAGGCAGCAAGTGACAGCAGCCAACGCAGAAAAACATTAACTCTGGTATTCAGGCCAGCCGAGGGCTACCACAGGTGATGACTGCAACAGTGAAACACGAAGAACATTGGGTTGTCATCAAGCTTAGGGAGCTTATAACAAGGAAGATAAGAGATCCTGCAGAGGTGCTAGAAATATTTTAGAAAATTTATGAAAAGTCTGTATAAAGCAGAGAAATACTGAGGTCAAGAAAAGGTACAGATTGGAATGTTTATGAAAGAATTAAATATGCCAAAGTTAGAGGTAGATGAGGCTCAATTACTAACAGGCTAGGAGGAGATGAGATAAGAATGGTGATATAATGGTGATATATACAGCCAATCAGCAGGAAAGTACCCCATGACTAGATGGTATTCCTGTGGAAGTTTGCAAGCTAGGAGGAAAAAAATGATAAAGATCTGGAAGGTTTTGTTTAGCAGTATTTTAAGAGGAGGAAAAGCACTAATAATCTGGATGAAAGCAGTGGTGGCTGTCATACCTAAAGAGGTTAAATCCAGACTCATTAAGGTTCATTTCAATCCTAAAATATGTCTATAACCTTACCTGTGATACAAATAAGACGACCTGGAAAGATAGGTATGTATATCCCAGAGACTACCCTGTATATGGAACAGGCTCCCCATCCACATGAAGCATAGTTCTTCTCTAACCCAATTCAAGTGCAACTTGGAAAATTGGATGGGAAACCAGAAATTCATCCTTGGTTTGGCACCCATGTCTCTAATGCAAACAGGTAACCTGTAAAGGTTCATCTCCCAGGCCCACGCTTATACTTATCAAGGGTATAAGAACTTGTCAGAGATTTGGGATGCATGGCTAGGCTTAAAAAGGCCCTTGTGGTCGTTAGCCTAGCAAACACCTAGGAACCTATGAACTACAAAGGGTTTATATCTACAATGGCTAAAAGAATGGCAACGGTGATGCCAAAATTGAGACATGGATCAATGTGGTTTTGTGGAGGGGAGGCAAACATTTGACAACATTAAGAGAATATTGATGATCCAGAGGGAAGCTAAAAGTAAGAAAATACCACTGTTGCTGGTGGGTCGTGATGTACAGAAAGCATTTGACAGAGTAAGCTGGGAGATTGTGAGCAGGGCAATGGAAGCTTATCCATTCTCTGATAAAATTATACAGTTGATTAGGACAATACCTGAGGGATTGGAGGTGAAAATTAAAGTAGGTGGGTTCCTCTCTGATAAATTCTGTTTGATCAGAGGAACCAGACATGGTTGTTCTCTCCTCCTTTCTTACTTGCACTATATTTAGAATCACTGTCAAAGAAAAGAAGAGACTCTGAAATTCAAGGATATTAATTTGTATGATAGTCAAAAAGAGCTGGCTCTATTTGCAGATGACATCATTTTATACCTGATAAAAAACAGAAATGAACCATATGTCTTTAAACAAGGATTGCATTTATTACTCCATGTAACTGAACAAATGACTGCAGTGGTTGTTTTTAGTTTAAAAGTAAGGCATTGCATTTCTTGTGTGTCTGATGAAGCAGCTTGATGTGCTGTGAAAGCGCTTACCATTAAACAGAATTCTTTTTTATCTGCTGCCTGCTGTGGTTTGGTTCATCTTCTTTTGTTTTTGCTTTATTCTTGTTCACTTGTTGGTTGAACTAAATTATCTACACCACATTCTTGCTTTTCTGCAATCCTCCAAGAGCGCTGAAAAGGCTTACTGTAGAACAACCCTCAAATCATTGATTTTTCTGTCTACCTCTGCCATGGGAAGGAATGTCCATTCTGATTATCTCCCCCTGCCTCTGGTGAGCACTTTCCCTACAAGCATCAGGATTGAAGCCTTGAGATCTGCAGTACCACAAGTTTTTAACCGCCTGCCCCCCCCCCCCCCAAGGTGCCTGGAAAAGATCAAATGACGGATAGAAAAACTTATTCCAATAGGAGACAAGGTCTTACAATCCTGTTCACATCTAGACAAAAGAGTGGACCTTTCATAGGAAACATTAATGAAGGACATTTTAAAGTGTTCCATGAAGCTGCAGAGACTCATCCAGGTAAGCTGCTGCACAGCTATTTCTCGAGCCTGCCACAACTGATGTGCCATTTGTTGCATTAGAAATAATACACATGTACATGTTCGACAAGGATTACAGGGTAGCCAACTGTGAATTCACTGATTTCCTGTCCTTTGGAGACAGGGACCCTGAGAGGGACTTGGATAATTCCTTCATCACGTCTCTCTGAAAGCATGTTACAAGGCCAAGTAGTTCAGTTCCCTCAGAGTTAAGGTAGCTGAAGCACTGACCCACATTCCATATCTGTCCAATGTCATGGACTCCCTATTAGGGGGATGGGCAACAGAACTCTCCTCAGCCAATACTTTCCTGGTGGCTGCCGCTACCATAATGAAACACACTGTAGGATCCTTGCACAAGAAAAGTCTGTCTTTTGGAGAGACTAATATCTTATTGGGCTTGTGGAGGATTAGTTCAATCACATCACTGCCTCACAAGCCTACATGAGAACCAGGTCTACCAATTGGTTGGAGACAAGGACCAACCAAAAAGTAGATGGGCCAGCCCTAAAAGCCTTGAGGAATACGGATTCCTCCTGGGAAAGGGTGCCATTGGACCATTCTCCCTTCTGTCTCAACAATTCCAGTATCTGACCAAAGGAGATGTCTTCAAGGGGGGGATTCGGGAGGAACCCCCACTATAAAAATTGGTACCCTCAGTGAAGACTCCTGAGGGGAGTTCAAGTGCTTCCTTTTGTATGCATGCTTAGGGTGAACTTCCCAGGCAGGGTGCTCTGGAGAAGACTCCGGAGCAAATGGGGAGTCCAAAACCTGGACAGCTTCAAGACTTCGAGAAGCTGGTTGTCCCAACATGACTGCAAGACAGGATAAAGGACCCGATGAACCAAGTGGAGGTAGGGATGGTTCTGAGTGAGGAAAAGATGCCTGCTCCCTAGGCAGTGAGAAGACTCTCGTGAAGGCTTTGAATGTTAATGTAGAGTAAGGCCCTGAAACAGCCCCCCTAGGTTCTAAGGAACGCAACAAAGGTAAGCTCAAGGAACCCATCCAGTTCAAATCCAAAGATGGAGCAGAGTAATCAAGTATAGAAGCTCTGAGGAAGGGATCGGAATGCTTTGGAGTCAACCCCACTCCCCATGGACTAGCTCTGAACCCTCAGCTCCAAGACCCACTGAGATCCAAACAGTCAGCGTCAATCAGATCAAAGACCTAGCTGGAGTCAAAGAAATCCAGTCTTTCAGATCTCACACAGACATTCTTGTGTGCCCACTCGGATCCAAGACCACCAAATCTGACAGTCAGATAGCAGAAGGACTCACAAACAATAGAGAGGGAAAGACAATAAAGCCCCTGACAGTGGTTAGGACTGTGCGGACCCCCAACTGTATCTGGGTACTTAGAAACTTCCTCATCATTCTCTCAAAATCTATCTCTGACAGGCTCCTGCAGGACTGCACTGATCTGAAAGAAGAGGGCATAGAAGGAGGCCTGCTTGTAAAAAGGGAGATTGCAGCTTGGGGCTAACAGGATCCGGGTTTGAGAAAAGGAGTAGCAGCAAATGTAATTCTGATGTTCTCCAATGTTGAGGCTGGATTAGACAGCTTGGACACTTTCGTATCCAACCCAGACTGGCCTAATAGGGTAAAAGAAGACTTCCTAGAGGTCCCTTTTTCCTTTATTTTTCCTTCTGTCATTCTTTATCCTTTTCTTTTTCTTTCTATTTAGTCTTCTCCCCTTTGCTTTTTTTTGAAATCTTCTTAGTGGAAGGTGAAGACAGATTGAGAAGGGGTTACCTTCCCCCACAGAGGCAGGGAAACGCTCATTAAGCTTGAGCTTGGATCACCTGTCAGTTACTGCTGTGGCCCTACAGCACAGCACGCTAAGCAATCCTCCTACAGGTGAGCAGCTCCTAGGCAATAAACATATTTAGAGTGAGCATCTTAGGAAGGCATCTTATGTCCACAGGAGAAGCATTCCTTGAAGCCAGATGCCTTCTCTGACATCCTGAAAAACACCAAGACACAATTACCAACACCACTATAAGAAATATGACAACAACCTTACCACCGAGATCAAATTACTATATTTATAATAACTAGAAATGCTAATAAATACTTTACATAAATGGTAGGAAAAAACTAGTACTGTCTCAAGGGAGAAAGAGAAGAGGAACAGCAGAATTATGGGTAAGGGGAGGAGCCTTAGCCTTAGATCTAAATACCTGTAGAGTAGCTGATATCAGATCTGACTGGATCCCAGGACCCATCAGTTGACCATGGGCTGAAGAGACAACATCATATCAGAAGCTATATACTTAGCATAATACTGGATCCTTTCATAATAGCCCATTCAATATGACCGATGGGTTATCGAACTGCTTGTTGGATCCGACTTGGCATTGCCAGTGCTCCAGCTACAAGCTCTTTTCCCACTAATAATCTCCACTGGTAGGAATTCTCTTCAGATCGAGTTTGCTGCCTACTGCAGATTACTGATCCTTTGGATCACAATAGGAGAAGGGGAGAAGACTTCAGAACAGTCTTTTAGGTCTTTAAAAAAAGAGTTGGGGGGGGGGGGTGTCGTATTGGATGGACCAGTATGGAAAGATCTATTGTTATGATAAGTACATGACTTCCGTACCCAATGCATCCCATTCATCCAATCTGACTGAGAGGTCAGAATCTCAAACGACTTATCCTGGATGGCATCACGATAGGATACTTGTAAGAATTGTGGCCCCAAAAGAACCCTGATCTAGATATTATATCCAATGTTTAATGCTTGGCAAAGATATGCAACATAGAAATCGCTGCAGCTCAAATTTTATAGGTTCATAGGCAGTTAATAGGCTTGTGGTCCAGGGGACCAGTGCGGAGCCTAACCAAAATTTTCAGTTGTCTCAAAGCACTATCTGGTTAAGGGACTTGCTCAAGGTCACACAGCAGGCAAATAAGGGATGAGGGAATTGAGCACTGTATCACAGGAACTACAGCTCAAAGCCTTAAAACTCTGCACCAACACTGAGACTAAGGAATGCAGATATGTGTATTGAACCCACAGAAATACAGCTTTCCACATTACAACTTAAGTGCTTTTCATACTGAGCTACTACAGAGAAGTTCTAGAAAAAGGCTACGCAAGTGGATACAGACCTAGTGGAATGACCTTTTGGTTTGAATGACAATGACTTGTTACTAGATGACTAGACAAAGATGATGTCATCAGCTCTCTGTACAAGGAAACTGTGCAAACTTGTATTCCTACATTATTTGGAGCAAACGAAATAAACATTTGAGCACCTTTTCTAAACAATTTAGTTCATTAGAACAAGAATCACAATGCTCTCTCCACATTTAGGGTATGAATGATGTATTCTCCTTTGCTGGTATTGTTTGGAAAGAAAAAATTGTAAATGTACAGGCTGGTACAAATTAGTTTTTGAAGTGACCTTAGGGATAAAGGAAGGATTAGTCCACACGGATACCCTATTCTCATGGAAGATCAGTTAAGGAGGAGTGAAAGAAAAGGCCTGTAATTCTGAATTTTTTCTTGCAGAAGTAACTGCCAACAAGAAAAGGGTTTCCTGGAAAAGGATTTCAGCTGTGCAGTGGAAGCTGGCTCAAGGGGACTTTTTGTTAAGGCTTCTAAAACAAAATTTAGGTCTCAAGGATGGACCAATTCTTTCACTAGTGGGAGCAGAAATAATGTACTTTTTTTAAAAAAGTCAAACAATTTATAAGAAGTTAAGGAATTGGAATCAAAGCCATTATAATAGCTGTATATGAAAGTCAGCTGAACTTTGATAGTTGAGAAACTGCAGCCAGAATCGAATAAATGTGAAAGAAATGCTGAATTTCAGAAGCAGAAGCAGAAAAATAATCAGTGGCTTGACCAGCTGCCCAAATAGGGGAAAAAAAACACATTTTGATTTGCTTCAATATACTCTATAGAGGGATTCTTTCTGAGATGAAATGTATGGGAATGACACTGTGAGACAATGAGAGATCCTTGGGCATTATGGGAAGTGTAGAAACCAAGCAATCAATTTGAAGTTTGGCACGTCCGGATGAGACTGTCTAAATACTTGAGAGGAAATACAGACAAGGATTCAGAAGCTATGAATGCTTCATCAGATGAGGCCTCAACAAGAAAAATGAAATTTGCCATGGCCAATGAGGCAACATGGATCAGCATGTCTTTGCATGTTGCAACTTTATTTAAAAATCTGGACATCAGCAGAACTGTTGGAAAGGCATTCCGTAATCCAGTAAGCCACTGCCAGCTAGAGTGTTTCTTGGGGACTGTCCTATGGGTGGGATAAGGGTGAAATAGCTATTGAAATTGGTGTTGGGCGGTGAAACAAATTGCAGCAAGGATGGCTGAATGTCTGACCAGCTACAGCTAGACTGAGACACCACTCGTGAGGCACGAAGACAGACCTGCTGAGCTTGTTTACAAGGTAGGTCCTTCTCTGAATGTGCTGCAATCAGAAAATGATGTGAAGTGATCGACCATTACTAAAACCTTTGGCCTCTTGGCAAAGGGAGTATGATCTGGTTCCTCCTTATTTGTTCAATTGTTAGAACAGGTCAATTAAGGTTAATCACCTGCGAACTGAGGGTGGAACTAGGAATGAAACCTTCCATTTTAGGGTTAAAATAAAACATTTCAAGACTTTAATGGAAAAGCTCACCCAGACTCTGCCACAGCTTGCTGTGAGGGAAAGAGTAGCTTGTGAATCACACAGAAATTCCCACTCTCCTACTCTGATGATGTTGTAACTCAACCGTCTTTCAAGTTGCCTGCCCCTTACGTGAACTTGACCACATATCTCCTGTCCTTTCCCCTTTCACTGGCTATTGTGAGTAAGCATGAAATTATCATTTTGTGAAATAATTTCCCTTCAACAATTTTAATTTATTGGCCACCACACACTGTATTCCACAGTAGCAAAATACACTGCCCACTCCCTTCCAATCTATCTTGCTCTTTTAAAATTAGTGTCTCTCTCAAGAACTAAAGCTTATGTTAACACCCTCTTTCATATCTAATTGCTTAACTGCAACTCTTAGGATATTAACCCATTTTTCCATCTTACCTTTAAAATCTGCAACATCTACTCCAAGACCAACAATTATTGGAGAGGCCAATTCTGTCTCTAAGTAGTCGTCCTGAGCTTAGTGCTTCTGTTTTACTTCTGGTGAGAGAAGGAGCACAGGAACATTTTCTAGAGATTGCTGATCACCAGAAAGCTTAATAACTGCTTCATAGCTGCCAGCCTGGAATCTGTGCTTACAGTTTGCTCATGGTGAGAGAAGGAGCAAGGTGCATTGATTCCAGACTATTTCTGGTTGGGCAGTGAGTGTCTGTGTTTGACCTTCTTGACTGGTCTGGTTGCTATACCAGGAAAAGGTTACAACAAGCCTATAGACCCCTGCATCATCTGCAACAAGACTGTGGATCACAAAACAGCATGTGGCGTCTTCTCGTCTTGGGATTGGCACTACAGTTTTGCCTATAGTGACAGAAAAAGCAAAGGAAAATTGTAACCCAGCAACATGAAGTTGGGGTAAGACCAGCACTATTTGTAGCCGGGCAGTAGCCATTCAGGTGACTCCCCTCTTTTCAACATTCTTGACAAGATAATTATTTCTCTTCAGTAAGTACTGCATGATTTGTTTCTAAATTCAGAATATCTGCCTAAATACTTCATCCATAAATCAGCAGGGTCTATTAGTTTCCTTTCAATTATTTGGCAGTGCCTTGTATAGACCTTGAGTTGCAATTTTTCCTGTAAAAGCACCACTGAAATTTCCCCAATAACTAGTTGCACACAGAACTAGTTTGAAGTAACAAGCACTGACCCCAGAGCTGCAAACCAGATTCTCCTGACATTACTTTATATTCTTACTCCAACTGTCTAATCAATAAAAAAGGGTCTGTTCCTATGGCTAGGAACTATCCCACTATCTCCGTGGGCATCCTGAGGCAAAGCAGAAATTGTCTCATGTTTACTGACAACCAGTTAATTCTCAAACAAACTGATATGGGATGTGAGAGATGTACTTGCACAACGTAACTGGAGGCAAAGCACTCCTAATGTCAATAACGTTGTTAGTGGTACACACACTGCACCCATCATACACAATTCAAAGCAGACACATAGACCACATATGCTGAAGCACTTAAATGTAGACTTTCTAAGCCCCTACAAACCTCCTGGATGAAGTACACATAACAAATATTCTCAGCAGCCTTGAATGCACTCTTTTAAAACAACACCCATATCAACACATAGACACATCTCATGCACCTCTGCTTCTAAGATTATAACGCAAGCTCTCAGAATATTTGACTCACACTGGTATGAGCCTAGCATGATCAGAGTTTTATCATCTCCAAGCATAATGCCACAATATGACCAAAAGATGACTGACTTTAATAACTGGCTTAGTTTATGGTGTCATTCGGCGTTTGGGGGGGGCAATACTGGTCAGCACGGAATAAGACGGTCAACAGACCATATGTTTTGCCAGGGTCTGCAACTCTCTCCTCTAGGCTTTTGAATATTAGCAAAAATATTGCCTTCCCCCATAGTGCTTTTTTTAGGCAATGCCATACTGAAAGTATTTCCAACATAGCAAATCAAAACCAAGAAAATCTAAAGGTGTTACTGCTCAATGCTAGTAGTCTAAACAAAAAACTCCACTCCTTAGAAGCTCCGTTGAGAATGCTGACATTTGTGCAGTCACTGAGATACGATTTAAAGCTGCAGAGAGCACACAGACAGTGCCAGGTTATAATGCCTTAGACAAATTTAGGCCAGCTACTACACAGACAGGAAATAAAGGTGGAGGTGTCTCATTTTACACTAAAAATAAATACACATTAAGGCTGGTCAAACACTTGATCTTCTCCAAGTTCAAATCACCATAGACAAAATCCAATGCCATTTCCTTGCAAGCTATAGGTCCTCCTCTATGACACAGGAAATCCATACCACATATTTAAATGTATTAGAAACAATCACCATCCATCCCAATACTATATTCATGGGAGAATTTAATTACCCCACTATCGACTGGGAATCATATATGACACCAAATGCACAGGTGCAGAGATTCATGGATTTTGTAAACACAAACTCCCTGGACCAGATTGTCAGTACACTGACAAGTGGTACAACCCATACTGGATCTGTTCCTCACTAGTATGGGAGAGTGCTGCACACCCCATAGTGTAATGTCTTTTCTAGTAAGGTCAGATCACAAAATGGTCACCTTTGAAGCAAAAACAAAACCAGAAACCCCCGATAACTCTTAAACATTCAGGAACTACTCTAAGGCTAACTTCCTACTATTAAGTCATAACCTGCCAACATTTCAAGGCCCCCATAAATCATGAGAACACTGCTGCTACATGGAAATGTTCACATAAATCCTATACAAGCATGTTAACAGCTGCATACAGGCTGTGACCACCAGAAAGTGCAGAATTAACTCAAAAAACAAACCGCTCTGGTGGAATTACAAAATCAATAGTCTGTATAACAGAATGAAGAAAATCATAGTAAAAATTAGGAGGTGCAGCACCCAGCAGTATAAAAGTACTCTCATCAAACCAAACAAACAACTCAGATGACAAAGTCTACCACAGCCAAATTTGAGGTAAATTTGGCCTCCCGGGCCAAGGACAACCAAAAGGCATTCTTTAGCTATGTCCACAACCTCAAAGGCAATATACAAATGTGTGCAGAGCTCATTGTTAATGGAGTTGACCAAACTGAGCCAGAATATATAGCAAATCTACTGGCTGACAAATTTAGCATTCAACTTTACCCTTTCTTCCCCTTAACCTTCTCTCAGGAAATACCATCAAATATAATTCCCCCTGCTATCACTAGGGAACAGGTCCTTAAAGCTCTAATACAATATTCCAGGATGCCTTCTAAACATCAGGCCTTCTAGAATTGTTATTTAACTGTAGTCTCCAAACAGGTTTTCATGCATCATGACTGCAACAGTTATCCCTCTGCACACAGATGGGCCATCTACAGACCCATAAGTCTCACTAGTCTCATATGCAAAGCCTTGGAGGGAATTACCATGGAAATGATCAATAATGATATGGGAAAACTCCAGACACTGGACCCAACCCAATTTGGTTTGGTCAAGGGCAGGTCAAGCCAACTCAACCTGGTGGACTTCTTTGAAAAGATCACCAAAGCAATGGATGAGGGCAAAATGGTTCACAGTGCCTACCCTGACCTAACCAAGGCATTTGACACAATACTCCACTTGGGCAGTGTTGACAAACTCAAGAGGTTAGGTACAAACCCTTTTGTCACCCAGTGGACAGCCAGCTGGCTCACAGACAGGACCCAGGAAGTTAAAACTGGGGAGTCCACCTCTACAAAGAGACCAACCACAAGCACAGCCGCCCCCCCCCCCCCAAGGATTGCTCCTGGAAGCACTTGTTTTTGACATTTACTTCTCTGAAGTCAAAGACAATGTCACTGGCCTCTGGCACACTAAACTTGAAGATGACTGCAAATTAGGAGCCGTCATTGAATCCTCCACTGACACAAATGTTCTCCAGGAAGGGTTGACACAAACAAACAACTGGTGCCAGAGCCATGGACTAAATCTAAATGCCCTAGAAATGCATAATATTATCATTCACCAAGTCATCCACCACTGGTACCTATCATATTGACAACACACCCCCTAAGAGTTGACCCAGCAGTCAGGGATTTGGGGAGACAGACAGTAATCTAGCAAAGTCTAGTCTCTTACAATATTGAGGAAATCTTTCTATGTTCTGCAACTTATAAACAAAGGTATGGCATCTAGGTCCAAGGACGTCACTATTCCACTATATATGGCATTCATCAGACCTATCACCGAGTACAATGCTCTCATTGGTATTTACTTAACCAGGCATACCCAACAATGGGAATATCCACAGAGGTTGCTCAGTAAAAGAATACAGGTCATAAGTAATATGTCCTATGCAGACCACCTCAAGGCATTATACGTTTATTCACTTTATTTGGTCTCCTAAAGGCTGCTGAGGTGAGATCTATGCCTGGCATACAATGCACTGTCAGACTCCACTCTAATGCATATCCACAAAACAAACAGCACCAGAACTACCCATTCTAAAGACTTAAACCTTGCCTGTGATATAAATAGGACCTGCTGGTGAGACAGGTATGTATCCCAGAGACTACCCATGTGAAGCAAGAGTTCCTCCCTAACCCAATCAAGTGTAACTTAGACAACTGGATGGGGAATAGGAAATTCATCCCTGTTTTAGTACCTATGTCTCTTATGGACACAAACAGCCTGGGGCACAGGTAAAGTACGGTTGTGTGCACTTACCATAAATGTAGATGTTCGAGTGTATTCACTGTTGCAGTCATCACTTTTGGGTTATCTGCTTGCAGTAGCCCACAGTCTGCCTGATTAACAAAGTCTTGGGTCCTGTGTCTGTTGCTGTCCCTTCTTCCATGATGTCAGGTTGACAGGGGGCATAAAACATGCAGCCGACGCCATTACATCACTTTTTCTTGCCCCAGATGTCAGGTGCCCCCTTAATGAGAAGCAATTAAATCTGTAAATATACAAGGTTATACCTCCAACAAAAAAGCAAATACACCAAAAAGCTTTTGAAGATATCAAAGGAAAGTAGAGGTATATCCAAAAATGAAGGGGGCTGGAGGGAGGGTAACCAGGACTGCAACAGTGAATACACTTGAACATCTGCATTTATGGTAAGTGTACACAACTGTATTATGTTTTTTGTGTTTCACTGTTGGAGTCATCAGTTTTGGGTAGAGTCCCAAAGCTAAGGATGGGAGAAGGAATTTAAATAGAATTAGGACCAGCTAAAAGGCCCTGCAAGACTGCAGTGGCAAAGCCAGCTCTGGATTTAAAGAAAATTGGCAGATGGTAATGCTTGGTGAAAGTATGTACAGAACTCCAGGTAGCAGCTTATAGGATGTCCCTGGTAGGTACGCCTCTGAGAAAGGCTGTAGAGGTAGATGCAGCCCTGGTAGAGTGGAGTCTGATCCCCTGTGGGATAAGTTTTCCATGGTGTTTGTAGTAGAAATGAATGCAATGGCCTATCCATTTGGAAACGGTCTGCTTTGAAATAGCCTTTCCCTCTGCCCCTGCAGCAAATGCCACCAGCAGTTCATCAGATTTCCTTTGAGGTTTACTTCTGTCCAAGTAGAATCTAAGTTGTCTCTGCATGTCTAAGGAGTGCAGAATCTGTTCCCCTTTGTTCTGTGGATTAGGAAAGAAGGTTGGCAAATGTATGGACTGATTAAGGGCCACACTGGATACCACCTTGGGCATGAAGGAGGGATTGGTCCTGAGGGACACCGTGTCCGCATGAAAGATGATGAAAGGCTCCACTGCCATGAGGGCCTGTAATTCAGATACCCTTCTTGCTGAAGTGACTGCTTAAAGGAAAGCTGTTTTCCAAGAAAGGAATTTTAAGTCCGCAGTGGCAGCTGGCTCAAAAGGAGGAATGGTGAGCTTTTCCAATACATTATTGAGGTCCCAGGCTGGAGTTGGAGCTCTCCCGGGTGGTCGTAGATTTTTGGGCCCTCTGAGGAACTGCTTAAGCAGTGGATGAGAGAAGAGGGGTGGTTCTGTGTTATAATGAGCTGAGACGACTGAGGTGTGAATTTTGATGGAGGAGACAGACAGGCCCTTATGAAGCATCTCAGTTAAGTATTGTAAAATCTGAGGTAAATTGGGCACTGTTGTGTTCATTCCTTGAGATTGGTTCCAGGCACAGAATATTTTCCATTTTTCAGCGTAAGACTTTCTGGTACTTGGCCTCCTTGCCTCTAAAATGATATCCATCACTAGTTTAGTTTATTGAGGGATGGTAAAGGAGAAATTATGTAATTAGTCAGGCTGCTAGATTCAATGTTTGAAGTTTAGGGTGCAGAATTTGGTTCTCCTGCTGATACAATAGAGTAGGAGTTGGAGGCAGGTGCCATGGGGCCCACAGTGACACACTGCACAAGAAGGGGTACCAGTGTTGGCGTGGCCTGTCTGGTGCAATCAAAATTGTCCTTGGTTTGTCTTGTTTGATCTTTAGTAGAACTCTGAAAAGCAGAGGCAGAGGAGGAAAGGCATAAACTAATAGGTTTTTCCAGCTGAAGGACAGAGCATCCACTTTCCAAGCTTGTTTGTGGGGAATCCTTGTGCAGAATTTCTCCAACTAATAGTTTTGGTGGGAGGCAAACAGGTCTATATCTGGGCTCCCCCCATTTGCTTGTCAACATGTTGAAAAGCCTTGGTTCCAGTTTCCACTGGTGTGGGTCCATGAGGTTTCTGCTTAGTTCGTCTGCCAGTGTGTTAGCTTTCCTGGCAGGAACTGAGCTTGTAAATGTACTTGATAGCTCAGGGCTGTGTTCCACAATGCCATAGCTAGTCTGCAGAGGGGGTAAGAAAGTGTACCACCCTGCTTGTTTATGTACCACATAACAGTGGTGTTGTCCGTCTTTATCATTAATTGTCCTGGAAGAATGAGGTCCTTGAAGGCTGTCAGAGCATTCTGTACAGCTAACATTTCTTTTTGATTGATATGCAGGTGCATTTGACTTGGGCTCCATTTGCCCTGAATGCACTTCCCTGCCAGGTGGGCCAATCATGCATAGTCTGATGCATCTGTTAAGGTTTGGGCAGCAGGGGTAGTGTGAAAGGTAGTTCTCCTGTTTTGGTGGCAGGCTTCTGCCCACCAAAGGAACTCTATGCGTAGGCAAGGTATGATAGGAATCATTGCTTCTAGATCCTGTGAATGTTGACACCATAGGCTTTTGAGATACCATTTCAGTTTCCTTATATGCAGCCATGCATATGGAATTAGAAGAATGCAGGAGGCCATGAACCCCAAGGCTTGCGGTATTTGCCTTGCAAATAACTGGGTTTTTGTGGCCACTTGTTTGAAGTAGGTTGTCAAATGAATACGTTTCTCTGCCATGAGGAAAGCCATCTGGGAAGTTGTATTCAAGCTTGCTCCCAGGAATATAATTTGTTGACAGGGTACCAGGTGTGACTCCTTGTCATTTATGGTGTACCCCAGACAAGTCGGTACCCTTTGAACAAAGGCCAGATGATTCAAAAGTATCTCCTGGCTTTCTGCCTGAATTAGACAATCATCCAGATATAGGTATATTTAAATATTTCTTTGCTTGCAGAATGCAATGACTGGAGCTAGGCATTTTGTGAATACCCTGCGCACAGTAGATAAGCCAAAGGACAGTGCAGAGAACTGATACTGCATGTAGCCTGCTTTGAAGCGTAGGTATTTTCTGCAAGACTCCCTGATAGGGATGTGCATGTATGCTTCTTTTAAGTCTAGTGTTGCCAACCATGCATCTTTGCCTAGTATAGGAAGCAGCTGGTGAAGTTAGCATCTTGAATTTTGGAATCACCAGAAAGGTATTTAGAGTAGAAAGGTCCAGGAAAGGATGCCATGTATTGTCTTTTCTGGGTACCAGGAAAAGTCTCGAATAGAACCCTTGTCCCTTTTCGTCTTCTGGTACCAACTGAATTGCCCCCATGCTTAATAGAGAGAGTACTTGATTTTGGGCCTCTGCCCACTGATTTTGGGGTAGATCTGGCCACCCGCTTGGTGTTGATGGAAGTGAAATCTGTATCCTTGGAACACTATATTTAAAACCCATTTGTCCTGGGTAATGAGTTCCTAGTTTTTGGCCTGCAGACCAATCTTTCCGCCTAAAGGAGCATTCAGTTGAGAACTGGGAAGTTTTAGAAGCAAGTGATTCAGACAGTTTTCCATGGGGGGGGGGCCTTACTACTCCCTGATTTAGGTGCGGAAACCACCCACTGCTTAGTCTTGTGCTTCTCCTGGGACTGATACCTGAGGTTTCTGCTATGTCTGAGTTTGGCTTGAGAAGACCTTGAAGAGGCTGGAAAGGACCAATTCTTAGAGGGCCAGTGCCTACCAAATCTAGGAGGCTGAACTTGTAAGAAATCTTTAACAGTTTGCATAGATTTAGCTTTATCTTCCATCTTTTTAAGAACTTCCTCAGCCTTATTGCCAAATAGGTGATCCTGATTTAAGGGAGCATCCAACAATTTAGCTTTAACATAATCAAGTAAAGATTGCTCCTTAAGCCAAGCATGCCTTCTGAGCACAGAGCCAGTAACAGCAGCCCTGCAAGAGGCCTCTAAATAATCAAATCACATTGCAAAGTACGTTTTCCAACCTGTTCAGCAGAATGCATTAAATCCTGTAATTCTTTATTTTCCGCACAGTCAGGAATCAACATCATTTTTTATTTAAGCAATCCAATAACATGTTGATACTTTAACATATGAAACTGGCAGTTTAAAGCCCTAATGGCCAATGTTGCAGAAGTGTAAATCTTCTTACCTCATCTATCCAGCACCCTGGAGTCTGTATCAGAAGAGGTAGAATTTTTAGCAGTAGAAGCCTTAATGCCTTTGGGTCCCTGTGAAATAGTCTCTGGATCCGCAATAGGATTTTTAAAAAGGAACTTGTGTGAATCAGAAACCCTGTAATATATGTTAGGTTTTCTGGGAGCAGGAGGCAGAGAATCAGGGGCCAAACTAGATTCCGAAAAGGCATCATCAACAATTTCTAGTATAGGAGGAATAGCTAAAGGCCTATGCTGAGGCAGGAGTAAGAAATCCCTAAGCCTCTTTTTTGAAACAGAAAAATCCTGGCTTTCCCAATGGAAATGCTCCCTTAGAGTATGTAAGGTTTCATCAAAAGAAAAATCCTCTGGAGGGGAAGCAGAGGGAATAGAGTCCTCTGCATCAGAATCCTCATAAGTAGATAAGGGCAAATCCAGATCATTAGAAGAATCAGAAAAATCAGAATCCTGGTCAGAAGATTCATAAACCACTTCAGTCCTAGGTCTCCTAGAAGGGGGAGGCTGGCTTCCCCTGATTAGTGTTATAAGATCTTCAGCCATTCTTATCATTAGTGTTTTAGGCATAGAGGCCTGAGCATGCAGCCTGGGCATCATTTTTTTAGGCATGGTTCGAGATTTAGGCCTAACAGAAGAAGGAGGCATTGGTTTAATATGCAAATCCATAGGCCTGAATACACCCTCAGAAGCCGGTGCCTGCACAGCGGCTCCGGACCCATCCAAAGTAGAGACATCCGTGGGTTCCATAGTTGAAGCATCTTGCTGCATACCAGACTCCGAATGGGTCTCAGTAGAGGCCTGTGAATCAGAAGGAGTGGGTATCAGGGGCTGCGAAAGCACCTCACTGAGTACTGGCGAACTGGCGACTGGCTTAGGAGAAGAGTCGTAGGCAGTTTTGGACCTTGGCGGCCTGTCTCTGTCTTTATCCTTGCTTTTTTTCAGAATCCAGGTAGTCAGATGGCTAACCAACGACATTTCTGGATAATTAAACCGAGAACCAAAATATTTAGAGGTGAAAACATGCCGATGACGGATAGTGCGCTGATTAAATAAAGCACAAATCCGACAGCACGGTACATCGTGGTCAGGGCCTAGGCAAGGAATACAGTACGAATGAAAATCTTTATGAGGTATTTGCTTTCCACAAGTAATGCAATTATTAACTTTTACTGACATCGGTAAGGAGCAAGAAAAAGTTTCCCCAATGGGGTACTTAGCTTTAGTTGAAGACTTCGGTTCTGAAACTCGAAAACGAAAATTTCAGGAGTTGGCCAACTGGCACTTGCGAACTGCTTCTGCTTTGGGCACAGCACAGCAAGAAAAACTGATGTAATGGCGTTGGCGGCATGTTTTATACCCTGACTACCTGACGTCATGGAAGAAGGGACAGCAACCTACGCAGGACCCAAGACTTTGTTAATCAGGCCAACTGAGGGCTACTGCAAGCAGATAACCCAAAAGTGAAGACTGCAACAGTGAAACATTAAGAACATATGGCTCATTTCTCAGGCCCCTGCTTGTAAATGCTTTATATCTCCCAAGCCCCTGCTTACACTTATCAAGGGTACCACAACTTGTTAGAGATGTGGGATGCATGACTAGGCTTAAAAAGGCCCTTGTGGTTGTTAGTCTAGTAAACATCTATGAATCTGAACACCACACTACACCACACCACAGACATGCTGTACATCTGAATGGCAATCACTTCTGAAGTAAATGCGCATGGAATTCCTGCATAGCTAGGAGGCGCACTCTCATCTCCAGTATTTGATCTGAAGATTAGCCTCTGCCTGATTCCAAATTCCTTGGACAATCCTCTCCTCCAAATGACCCCCACCTAAAAAGGAGATGCCTGTGGTAACTGTGACCTTTGTAGAGGAAACAAATAAGGGCCTTCCTGCATGGATATGGGAGGAGGTTGGCCATCATTTGAAATGAGTCTTGTGCAGTTGAATGCTGTTGATGAGTGGACAGATGAATTGTCTGAAATTTGAGGCCACTGGATCCCAAGCAGCCACTGAAGGATATGCATGTCAAAACCAGTGAAATGAACCACAACTATTGTGGAGGCTATCAGTCCAGAGATTTGGAGTATGAGTGTTGCAGGTGGACATGATTGATTTAGAAGAGTCCAGTCTGAAAGTCTAAGAGTCTGAATTTGTTCTGATGGCAGTCTCACTATGCACCTTGTGGTTTCCAAATGGCATCTGATAAACAGAATGGACTGACTTAGTTGAAGATTTGATTTTCCATAATTTACAGAAATATTTATGGATAGTCGGAGTTATAGCAAGTAGTCTGTGACTTTGATAAGCGATTATTTGATTGTGGCAGTAAACTGCCAATCATCCAAATAAGGGGGATATAATGATGCCTATAAGTATCTAATGGACTGTGACTACTGCCATGCACTTGGTGAACACCAGGGGGAGCTGCTACGAGGCTGAAGGGCACAGTTCTGAACTGAAGGTGACGGATACCTTGATGGAAGCACATAAATCTCCTGGATGTCCTAACTATCTTGATGTGGAGGTAGGCATCCTCAACACATACTGAGTACATCCAACCTTTTACCTTCTGGCATGGCAAAATCACTGCACCGTGATCATTCTGAAGGGGGCCTTTTTACATGTAGTGGTAGTACAGAGCGGGCAACAGACTAAGTGTTGCAAGTTAAAATTTCTGCCCTCTGGTTTGTGGAATTTTTGCAAAACAGTGTGTGTGCCACTAGAATAGCCCATACAAGCTTATCATTGTACAATAAAACATGTCAAATATTATTTATAATAATAACATTTGTTATATTTGTGTAACAGATTATGTCCAATAACCACATTAGGATACTTTAGAATGGAAAATTATTGTATTTATATATGTATGCATAGATATATGGATTTAAACATCTTCTGGACAAAAATTAAGTTTACCTTGTCTTTTCTCAACATATCCATCTGTGTTTTTGCACTTGTGTGCAGATTTAATAACTCCATTTCTTGATCCAGTTTGCGTAACACTTTTTCTAGTTCTCCTTTTTCAGTCTGCAAAGCTAATATTTCTGCCTTCAGGGCATCCACATTGCTTCTTTTTTCAGCATTGTCCAGCTCTCTTTCCTGCAATAAAATTAAAAAGGAAATTATCTGAACAAAAGCCAAAAGTATTTAAAATGGCAGCTGTATAACAAATGTTACATGTGAATGAATACAGCTGAAATAATAAATCGGATATATGTAAACACATTTACTTTATCTACACATCTTTTTTCTTGGTTACCTTTCTCATCATATGTTCCAGGTATAAAAAGAACACAAACATCAGCAAATACGTAAATAAAGGCAATTCATCCTTAAAACTAATTTTCCCCACAAACAGATAATTAATCTTAAAAACTACTGACACAGCATTCATCTAGAAGAAGAGTAAGCATTTGAAAAAAAGGGACCTCGAGAAAGCTGTTGAGCTAGGAAAGATCCAGAATAGGTCAAGTACCCTCCTTCCAAGGAACCAGAACAGCCTAGAATAAAAACCCTTTCGCACTTAGGAAGGGAGGACAAGGTTGAATGGTTCCTTGGTTCAACATGGACTTTAGATCCTCTAGGAAATGAGGAAGTTGCTCTAGAGAAGGTAGAGAAATCCCTGAAAAAGGAGTGAAAGAAAGACCTCCATACTATGGAGTAACCCTGATGGATGCTAGAAATAACCCAAGAGTCTGAAGTGATAAGATACCAAGAAGACAAAGGAACCAGGTCTAAAAGAAGGGGGAGGGGCGAACTGCCAAACAGAAGCAGGCTTACCAGACAAAGGCTAGCAGATAAAGGAGGCTTCTGGGCCGCAGAAATCTAAGGAGCCTTAGCAGATGGGGCCCACCTACCACCCTTCCTGCCATTGGAGGCCTGGTGGGGATTGCCTGCAAACAAAAGCAGATAATTCCTCTGGAAGTTAGGGATAGGAAAGACAAAAATATGTTTATGTTCCTACAAGGCTTTGCCTTTATCTTGAAGAGACTTAAACATGTCAGCAGCAGCAGTCCCAAAAAGATGTTTATTATCTAAAGGAGCATCCAGCAACATGGCCTTAATGTCCTCCGGCAGAAATTGAAGATGAAGCCAAGAATAACGCCTCATGACAGATTCACAAGCCACAGCCCTGGAAGAGGCATCAGCAGCATCATAGCTACACTTAACAGAGTAGCAAACCACTTGAAAAGCACAACCTAAATAGATAAGACAGAAGATTTTCCCTCAGAATCAGGGAGGTCAAAAGTAACCTGACAAGCCTGGGCAATCAAGGCCAGAGCATACGTGGGCATGTGGGTCTGGTAATTAAAAGCCCAAAAGGTCAAAGTAGAAACACTGTAAACTTTCTTACCAATCCTTTCTATAGCCCTACTATCTTTATCAGAAGGGAAAAGTTTGGAAGACGGCAAAAGCTTAGAAGAGACTGACACCATTGCAGCATCAGCAGAAGGACATTTAAATAAAAACTAACAATCCTCAGAAACAAGACAATTAGGTTTTTTTGTATACTGGCCGAGCGTCGGGCTGCCCTGAGTGGGAGATCCCTTCTGTTTAGAATAATTCAGCAGGAACATAGAAGGACATCTGTGCAAGTATTTGGAAAGGACAGGGGTTCATCTTTGCTTAATTGCACCAAATGGAGGAAACATGACTGCCTTGGCTATCAGATGAGATCTGCATTCTCACTGTCCTTGCTTTCAAAAGGACCTTCGTTAGCATGGGAAAGGATGGAAGGCATACAACAGCCCCCTGTTTCACTGGGCTAAAAAGGCAATTACTGCTCAGGCTTCTCTGCAAGGTCACCTAGGAAGAATTTCTTCAGTTGGAGATTCAGATGAGAAGCAGATAAGCTGAAACCAGAAATCATTCACTTTAGTGTTATGATGTGAAAGAATTTGGTATCCAACTTAAATGTATGGAAACTGGGAGTGGTCCTGGCCAGCTGGTCTGTCAAGTAGATGTGAGCCTAAAGAATATAAGAGTCCTGAAAGGTAGAGCTCCTTTAGAATGGCTACAGCCCAGCCTACTGATGCCAATCTGCATTGCTGATATGAATGACTTCCTCTGTTTGATAATGTACCACATGACTGTAGCATTGTCTGAAACCACTCCGAGGAGCCCTATGTGATCCATGAGAAACCAAAAATGGCAAACCTGAGATGGCTTGCATCAGTATCATCCACTGTATGAAATCTCTCTGAAATAAAGGTACTTCTGCAGACACAAGTTCCTCTGTATTTTCGTCATGTGTAGCCTGGCTTAAAGTTCATGAGGACAGAGAAAGGTATCCATCCTAATACTCTGAGAAATGGCTTTGTTGACAAATCAATGTATCACCTACATAATGGATGACAGTATCAAAGGCACCTTTTCTGAAAGAAGCTCACCTGGTTTGGAGGGTGACCATTTGCACATCCCCATCACTGCCTGCCCCACCTACTGCATCCGTTTCAAATCTGTTTCTCAGAGACCTTTTTCTATATAAACTGCTACGCCTAAGACTGCTTCTAATGTAAAAAGGCCAGTGCCTGACAGAAAAATTCCTGCTGTATTTAAAAAAAAAATTGAAGAATGAATTTTCATTATTTTGAGGTTGAGTGTCTCACTTTCCTCCAATCTTTCGAACACTTGTGTGTGCATGGGCGGGGGGGGCAGTCCAAGCAGTAGGTCAGTGTTCAAAAGGATCACCGAGGAAATGACCTTTCTTTATCACTTAGTAAGGGCCTGATCCTCAGCTATGTGTACTTCCAAATCTCTGTACAGTCAGCTGCCCTGGCATAAGTATACAGAGGTTAT
Source organism: Protopterus annectens (assembly GCF_019279795.1). Classification (NCBI taxonomy): domain Eukaryota; kingdom Metazoa; phylum Chordata; order Ceratodontiformes; family Protopteridae; genus Protopterus; species Protopterus annectens. The sequence continues at coordinate 1,332,004,039 of NC_056733.1, forward strand.
AGCAACAGTTAATTGTGTGATCACTGATCTTGATGGCAGCCTGAGACAATCGAAAACTTCTTAGTTGTGGGACTCTGTCCTGGGCCTTCTGCAGCTTATCCTCTTGTTTGCTTCAGGACGTCTATCTGGTACTGAAGAATATATGAGATGGACACCAGTTTGAAACAAGTAAATACATTCTCCAAACATGACCAGTATATAACTTTCACTGTTGTTAGGAAGAGATGTATTAGTGGGTGCTACCTCTGACACCCTGGCAAAACCAAGAGAAATCACTTAAAGTTTTTGTTTGAACATTTTAATCCTGATTTATTTGGTGTAGCTAGCTGCATGCATTATCAAAGCAGTCTTGAAATGCTTGTAAGTTTGGCAGAATGGTCACTGGTGTGGGTTCCTCGGTGTCCAGCACTTCAAGGTATCTTTTGTGGATCCCCAACAACAACTTAGCGCACTGACCCCCTCCACCCACACAACTTAAAATGTTCTTGCATCTTCAGGGTTAGAAAATGATGAGAAGGGAGAATACAGCTGACAAGAATGGGTGAGGTATAACTCTTCTTTGCTATCTGAGCAGATGACTGATATGGAGAAGAAGCTCTTCCTCTTGATAGGCGGTGCTTTTCCAAAGGCTAACAGAACATTCACCTTCTGCAGTGCTGCTACATACTCCACTGTGAATCACCTATAATCAAAAAAACTGTGCTGGGTGTCTCCAAGACAGGCATTTGTTGCATAAGGGTACAAGGAGAAATGCCAAGACCTCTTGGATTTTTCTTATAAAATACCACAATCATTCTCTCCTTACCTGCAGATCAGTTTCTTGCATTAACAGTAATAATATCGAGAGCAGAACAGCATTCGCTTTTGTTAAGTCTCTTTAGCTGACTCTGTGCAGACAGCTAGGAAATGGTACCCTGCTGTGATGCAGTTGAAAAGTACAGTTATGTAAATAAAGTTACCATAACAGCAATTGTTCAAACAGATGACAGTTGCAGCAACTGTAACTGCATGAAGTGTACCCTGCCAAGAATCAGCTGTCCAGACAGTTTATAAAGCTTTGGGCTTCTCCCTCAGAAGTTGTTTGTTCACCCCTTATCACTTTGCTGACATAGTTCTGCTCCCAATAATGGAGTCAGATAGTTGTCAGACTGAGAAGCATGCTACACTTTTCAATATTTGTTTTGTTTGTTTTGTTCATCATCAATGGATTTATTCCATCTGTTCCTGACATGCTTTTTCACTGCTTTCATGATATTTCTGTTTTCCGATGTTTTCTCAAGTCATAATGGATCGATGAAGGGAGGAGGAAGCTATATTCTGGGTTTTCTCAACAGGTGTTTTCAGCCACGGTTCAGTATGAGCAATTTGTGGACATGTAGTGCAAGTTATTTAGTGAAAGACTCTTACTGCCTGTAAAAAGGTGCCGTTACCGTTGTTTTGAGGAATGGAGAATAAGGCAAGTTTTCTAATTTCATCTTATGGACTGCTCATTACCGGCGGTGATCATTGGGTTATATGGTAGCTTGTGTTATAGGTTCATAGATTGATACTAGGATATCTGCCCTAGGGCATTTATAAGCCAAGCCAGAGTGTGTTTGGCTTTCGCCACCCTTTTAGATTAGTTGACTGTGCCTCTGTAGAGTAGGTCACAGAAGATAGCCCTTTTAAGGTTAGTTTACTGTGCCTCTGTCTAGTAGGGACACAGAAGAGATCCCAGGGGTAAACCTACGATCTCCCATCCACTCGTCAAGATTTCTCATGAAGAGGGTCATTGAGGGGCTCTGCCTAACATAGATTGGGATTTTGGTCCAGAGTGAGGGGAGCCTCTTACAAATCACTTACAAAAGACAGTTTGTAAAGACTGACAGGACATTATCGCATTCTGTTTTTTTTTTAGATTTTATCTTTTGTACTTAGCAGTTATAATACATGTAACGGGTTCCTATTACCAAATCAAAGAGGCTAAACATCAAATAGCCTAAATGTCGGTTCAACGATGTGCTTTTTGTGAGATCGCAGAACAGTGAAGATCAGAATATTTGCCTTTTCCTCACTGTAGTGCGATCTTGGAGTTGGTATATGGGCACCCCACCCCCACCCACAAACACGACTTCGAGGTCCAGCATTTTCGGCATTTAGGCCGTTCGATGTTTAGCGTCTTCAGTGTTCTAATACAGACCCCATGTAACAGTGTTTATTTTTCGTGGCAGTGATTACTACATTGTAACAGCAATTTAATTTTTATAACATTTCTTGTCAGAGTTTTGATAAACTCTTGCAGTTTTTTTGTAATACACTTAACTGAGTTTGGCAAAAACTGCCTTCTTAGCAAATCAATGTACATTTTCAAAGTTATTTTTCTAGTGGTTTATCTGTAATCATACACTGAGTAAGTATTAGTTTAATGTAAAGTGCTTAGGGTTAAACACTTAGCACAACAGTATGTAACCATATACAGTGGATAAAAAGTGTAAAACTGTTAAAATTGTGATATAAAAAAATGAGACCACAATAAATCATTTCAAAACTTTTCCAACTTTTAATGTGACCTATGACCTGTACAATTCAATTGAAAAACAAACAAATCTGTTAGGGGAAAAAATAAAAAAACTTACAATAAACTGGTTGCATAAGTGTGCACACCCTTAAAAACTAAAACTTTGTTGAAGCACCTTCTGATTTAATTACAGCATTCAGTCTTCTTGGGTATGCACTTGCCATCAATTAAAGAGACTCGGATTAACCCCAAATAAAGTTCAGCTGTCCTAGTAGGAATTTCCTGACATTTACCCAGTTGCCTACTACAACAAAAGTCATGGTTCACAGAGAACTTACAAAGCATCAAACGAATCTCATTATTGAAAGGTATCAGTCAGGAAAAGGGTACAAAAAAATTTCCACAGCATTGGATCTACCATGGAACACAGTGAAGACAGTCATCAAAAAATGGAGAAAATATGGGACAACAGTGACATTGAAAATAACTGGATGTCCCTCCAAAATTGATGAAAGGACAAGACAAAAACTGGTCAGGGAGGCTTGCCAAGAGACCTATAGCAACACTGAAGGAGCTTCAGGAATTTCTGGGAAGTACTGGTTGTGTATGTGACAACAATCTCCCATATTCTCCATATGTCTGGACTATGGGCTAGGGTTGCCAGTCGGAAACCTTTTCTTACACAGAAAAACATCCAGGCCTGGCTAAAATTTGCAAAACAATACATCGTCTCCCAAAAGCATGTGAAAAAATGTGTTATGGTCTGATGAGCCCAAGATTGAACTTTTTGGCCACGATTCCAAAAGGTACTTTTGGCGCAAAAACAACACTTCGCATCACCAAAAGAACACCAAACCCATGGTGAAGCATTGTGGTGGCAATATCATGCTTTGTTTGGGGTTGCTTTTCTTCAGCTGGAACTGGAGCTGTAGTCAAGGTGGAGGGAATTATGAACAGTTCCAAATATCAATTACTATTGGCCCAAAACCTTCAGGCATCTGCTAGAAAGCTGAAGATGAAGAGGAATTTCACCTTTCAATACGACAATGACCCCAAGCATACATCCAACTCAACAAAAGAATGGCTTCACCAGAAGAAAATTAAAGTTTTGGAATGGCCCAGCCAGAGCCCAGGCCTAAATCCAGTAGAAAATCTGTAGGGTAACCTAAAGAGGGCTTTGTACAAGAGATGCCCTTGCAATCTGACAGATTTGGAGCGCTTTCACAAGGAAGTGTGCGCAAATATTACCAAGTCAAGATGTGCCATGATGGCTCCTACCCAAGAAGACTGAATGTTGTAATTAAATCAAAAGGTGCTTCAACAAAATATTAGTAGGGTGTGCACACTTATGCAACCAGCTTATTGTATGTTTTTTATTTTTTTCCCCTAACATATTTGTTTATTTTTCAAGTAAATTGTGCAGGTTATAGGTCACATTAAAGGTGGGAAAAGTTTTGAAATGATTTATTATGGTTTCATTTTTTATATATCATAAAAACCTGGCATTTTAACAGGGGCGTGTACCCTTTTTATATCCACTGTAAAAGGGATATACAGGAGTGCCAAAAATTATCTCATTCTTGCCAAAACAAGAGGGTGAAGCATGAAGCTCTACAACAATTTTAGTATAAAAAAAAAAAGAACAGTAAAGACTGTCATGTTATGTCAGGTGGGTAAAGATAAAAAGAGCAGAAAAAGAAAAAAGAAAAAGGTGTAACACTGCCAATATTGCAATAGTTATCTATATGGGAAGACTAACACATTTTAAGAATGTATGTATGGATGGATGGAAAGGGTCCAGAGTCTAGAATTCTTTACACTACAGCTTTTCAAATCCTGCTCTATATCCAGAGACTGAATCTAGCTTGTAATGCCTAGTCAAGACATGTACAAAAGGCCAGGTAGCTTCTTCTAGGATAGATCTAGAGTCCACTCCTTTCCAAAAACCCTCAGAAGTAACCACAACTCTGGAAGAGGGAGCTTTAACATTCTGATGGGGGCTTATACCACAGTGAGAGTAACAAAACTGGATTGCCAGAGAGAGCCATCTGGAAATGGTTCATTTAGATACTGACTGTCCTGTTTTTTAACATCAAAGGAAACAAAATGGTTAGATTTCCAAATCTTTGGAATGATTAAAGTAAAATTTTAAATTTCTATGGACATCCAAACTATGCAGGATTCTTTCTCCCTATTTTTGGATTTGGGACAGAACACAGGGAGATGAGTGGCTGTAATCAAGATTTAACTTCTAGAATGCTCATCCATCTGTGAAGGGTAAATAAACACTGCACCAGTTGCTTTACTCCTCTTCAGAGGAACAGTAAATAAGCTAATTACAGCCAGCAGTGGGTCAGATTTGTTCACATCTCAATCTATGTTTTTTTTTTCTTCTGAGGAAAATGGAGATCTATTTCTCTTAACTGGAACAGAAAGCTGGACAGACAGGATTGTCTAACAGTCCCAGGCCAAATTTATACCAGTCTTATTTGGAAACTTTCTGCATACAGGAGCTGGAAGGAAAGGGCAGATATTTTGTCTTTTAAGCCCTTTTTTATGGATCTTCAGCCTTAAAGAGTCATGGTTAGAATCCAAAGGCTGAGACTCCATAAGAGATCTGGTGATGTCCTCCCTCACCAAAACTTGCTCTATATGTCCCACACCTTCAGAAATAATTCTAGACTCTTTCTTCTTGGAAAGAGCCTGATGTGTGGTCTGACAGGATGTGCTTAAATCCTTAGCCTAAGCAGCCTCCTGGGTCACTCCAGAGAGACCAGAATAACCAGACTAACAGCCAGAGGGTTGAAAAAGTGCCTCAATGGAAGCATCAGACCCAGACTGCAGAAAAGAAACAGAAGTCCAAGTTTCCTCAAAAACCTCTCTCACAACTTTCCTCTTCTTTTCAGGTGGAAGGTCCAGGCATGTCCAAGGGTCAGCTTCAATTGATTTCTCCTGTCCACCTGGTGAATCTGGGTATACTGGGGCAATGCAGCAATTCCTCATGTACACAGACAACCCTCACCTCCTACCACCCAACACTACAACCTGTGAGAGATGCACTTACATAGCCAAACTGGAAGCAAAGCTCACTCCACCCAAGATTATGCTAGACAGTTAAGAGGAGAAAGTTAACACCCGCACTACACCTCAAGCAACACATAGCCTTTCTAAACTCACAACACCAACACCCACACATAGCAACACTAAATCCACATATGCGAAGGCCCTTAACTGTAACCTGCACAAGCAACAAGGAACTCCGAAGCTGAAACGCAAACAAACACCAATCACAACCAAAGTGTAACATAGCTCACAACACCAGTGTGCCACCCAGCAACAACCCCTAAGGCAAGACAACGTACCTAACACTTTAGTCATAGATGACTCTATAGTCAGGCACACTGATGTCCCACTCACCAGGCTGAACAAGGAGAAAATTACAGTGAGCTGCCTGTCGGGTGCCAGGATCTGCCACAACTCATGCACTCAAGTCACTCCACAACAAGTACAAATATGACTCTGTCATTGTCCATGTTGGAGTGAATGACATCAGACGTACCTCCCTGGACTACATGAAAAGAGACATGGAAGAGCTCTCTGATCATGTGGCCCAGGCAGGTATGACCCTAGCCCTGAGTAGCATCCTGCCTTTGCCCAGAATTATACTACAATATAAGGACAAAATGATTGACTTCAACAATTGGCTAAGCTTCTAATGTCATTCAAAGGGGATACAGTATCTGTCTGCCTGGGACGACATGATCGACAGACCACAATGCTTTGCCAGAGATGGTCTGCACCTGTCGCCCCTGGGATTCAGGTTACTGGCAAAGGCTCTTGCCACCCTTATAGTGCCTTTTTGAGGCAAAGTTCAAAGGACAAAACCACCACCGTAACAGGTACAAGCATGTAAAATCTGAAAGTAATGCTAGAAGTCTAAACCTCAAAATGCACTCTCTCGAGGCACTCCTAAAAATGGAGAACATCGATATCTGTGCAGTAACTGAGACTTGGTTCAAGGCTCCAGAGAGCATCCCTGCAATACCAGGCTACAACTCTTACCACACTTTTCGACCACGAAACCAGGATTGAAACACTAAAGGTGGAGGAGTGTCCATATTCACAAAGGATATTCACACCACCAGGTTAATTGCCCAACACAATGCGTCTGAAATTCTCCAGGTGCAACTAACACTAAGACTGCAATCCAAATTGTAGCTTGCTACAGATCTCCCACCATGCCCCAAGTTTCTCACTACACCTTTCTAAACATACTGGAAAATATTAATATACAACCAAAGACCCTAATACTGGGTGATTTCAACTACCCTGCCATTAACTGGGAAACCTGCTCGTGTACCAACACCTTTGCCCAACGGTTCTTGGAATTCATAAATTCCAATGTCCTGGATCAACTAATCCATAGTCCCACCAGGGGCTCCAATATCCTAGACCTGGTTATTACCAACATGGGAAATCAATGCTCCACACCTATGATCACCCCTCATTGGTCAGATCAGACCATAAGCTAATCACCCTTAACATCCACATCCAACCCCCAATAAGGAAACCTCCATAAAAAACTTTTCCAAAGCCAACCTCATGCTACTCAAGTCAGAAGTTACAAACGTCATGACACCCATGCAGACGGGAACTGAAAGTTCGACTGCTGAGTCCTACACTAAGGCAATGTACAAGCACATCCACTCATGCATGAATCGTGCCATCCCAAATAGAACCAAGATGCTCTCCTCCAAAAAAAGGAAGCCAATCTGGTGGTCCCCTGCCATAAACAAACTTTACAACAAAAGGAAGAAACTGTTGCAGAAAAGAGGAAAATCCCAAGATGCAAAAAACTCCCTTACCAGCTTCAGTAAGAAGCTGAGATCCCTCATAAAATCCTCTAAAGCTAGTTACAAAAATAAAATTGCCAAAGATTCCAAAGACAACCACAAGGCATTCTATAAATATGTCAAGAATCGAAATGGCAATGCTCAGATCTGCTCTGACCTACAACAGAATGGCATTAAATATACTGATCCCAAGGATATTGCCAATATCCTGGCAGATCGATTCAGTGCCAACTTCACCTCCCTCTCACCCCCTAAATGGCCCATCTCAATACTGGGAGATTGCAAATTCCGCTAATAATGGCCATACAGGTAAAAAAACGCACTCTCCAAAGCTAAGAATACAGCATCCATGGGACCAGATGACATCCCAGGCTGTGTACTACATGAACTACAAAATGAACTGGCATCTCACCTAAGTGTCATGTTTAATCATACCCTCACCTCAGGCTTCATGCCCACTGAGTGGCGCACAGCTACAGTTATCCCACTCCACAAGGGGGGGGATCCACCTTGGATCCCGGGAACTACCACCCCATCAGTCTGACGAGCCTGATCTGCAAGGCCATGGAACGTATTATCATGGAACTTATAAACAAAGACATTGGCAACTTTAAAGCACTGGACCCATACCAAGTTTGGGTTCGTGAAGGGCCGATCTTGTCTCCTGAACCTGACTGACTTCTTCAAATCAGTCTCCAGAGCTATGGATGAGGGTAAGGCAGTCCACACAGCCTATCTGGACCTCGCCAAGGCCTTTGACACCATCCCCCACTCTGGAATCATGGATAAACTTACTAAGCTGGGCATTAATCCCTATGTCACTTGATGGGTTGCCAACTGGCTTACTGACAGAACCCATACGGTAAAAGTAGCTGACTCCAAATCCAGCTCTAGACAAGTGGAGTACCACAGGGTTCAGTCCTGGGACCTCTCTTGTTTGGCATCTACTTCTCTGAAGTACAGGCCAACACTAAGGAACACGGGCTAACAAAGTTCGCAGATGACTGCAAACTGGGAGCCATTATTGAATCCCCAAATTATGTCGATACTCTACAAAAGGACCTTACGGAAACAGATGCTTGGTGCCAGAGCCATGGGCTCAAGCTCATCGCCAAGAAATGTATAGTTATCCCCTTTGGGAAAAAACATGTTCCCGTGAATTACCACATTGGTAGCAGTACACTAAACACTGAAAGTGTGATAAGATACTTAGGGACACAGGTGGACAGTGGTCTCACCTTCAATAACCACATCGCCACAACAATCAGGAAATCCTTCCATGTGGCACACCTCATCACTAAGGCCTTTTCATCCAGAAAATGGAGGTCATTGTCCCACTGTACTCATCCCTCATTAGACCCAATATAAAATACAACGCCCCATTTTGTATGTACCTCTCAAGACATCTACAACAACTTGAAAGGCCGCAGAAATACCTCACTAAAAGAATCACAGGCCTAAAGCAGATGCCCTATGCTGACCGCCTTAAAAAACTCCAGCTATACTTTGCTGCATATCGTCTACTCCGAGGCGATCTCTGCTTAACATACAAGGCCATGTCAAACCCAGAGCTGTTGGACATGCTACACTTAAAGAAATCCCAATCCCTCAGAGCCACACGCTCCAGGGATCTAAAACTTGTCATCACAATAAACAAAACATGCTGGAGGGATAGGTTCCTGACCCAGAAACTCCCCATACTCTGGACTAGACTGCCAATACATGTCAAGCAGAGCACCTCTTTGGCCCTCTTCAAAAGGAATCTGGATGACTGGATGGGAGAAAGGAAATTCACCCCAGGGATCATGTCAGTTGCCCTGCTAGACAGGGGTCCAGGGAAGTAAATAGTGTGGGAAGAAATAGCCAGGGAATTGTTATGGCTAGGCTTGTATAGGCCCTAGGGCCGATAGCCTAGTACCAACCTATGAATGGGAGTGCATCACCATGGTCTTTTGTGACAGTTCCTCAAGATGCTTATTTTCAAGAAACATTTTTAGAGAACTGGATACTCCATATGGTTTGGAGAGTAAACAAAAGAGGCAAAAATGAACAGAACCTTGAGATCCTTTACAAAAAACACAAGAGTGGATATCCTTATATAAAATTTGTCTTCCACAGGAACTCTTCCTGACAGACATAAGAAACTTTTAAATAAACTTTCCACAAAAATGGAAGGTTCCCCAGTAGGGGTACTCATCTGCTCAAAACTGTACGAGAAGCAGACTGATTTTAGCACTCCTGTATATTCCTCTTAAATCAGTAAGTAGTCATGTCAAGAGTGGACATAGGGTGAATGAGAAAGGAGCTCAAAGCTTAGTAGACTGACTAGACATTTGATCACTGGCAAGATAAGTCTCATATAGGTATAGCTACTGCAGCAGTGATCTAATGAAGAGCGTAATGCTTGCTATTAAAACTCAGCTCAATTATGAGATTATCATCACACTACTGGCCTCCAAATTGGTAGCAGCAAGAGAAGAAGAAAGAGAAACAAAACCAAATGGTAGAAAAGTCTATGCATTACTAGAGTCAGTCCCCTCCAACTTTATTAAGGAGGTCACACCAAACCCTCGATCTCTGCTAGCAGAATATTTCAGAACTACTTTATGTTTCTTTATATTTGTGTGATTTCTTTTAAGTTTGACAGAATGCCTCTCCCCTGATGAGGGTGTGGGAGGAATGAACGAATGTCCCTTTGCCTAAAATAAGAAGCTTTAAGTTCAAGGAAAACCAGAGGTTACAGGCTTTGTGAAGTACAATTTTCTTATCAGCGAGCATAAAGTTCACAACGTGACCCTGATGGTTCTTGCTTATGTTAAAAGGGCAATTAATCCTTTGGCAGACTCTATCGCTTGCAGTCAAACTTGGTGGTCTTTCCTTTGTACAGCATTGGCCTTGCATCAGAAAAAGATCAATTTCAATACAATGCAACATGTAATAATGCAAATTTACAAGCGGAATATTAGCAAAGGATGAAAACATTCTCATTTTCAATACTGAACCCAGTTACTTATGAAATCACCTGGATGAATCTAGTGGACAAACTGCTCTGTGTGGAAAAAAAGAGAGATACGAAAATGGCACATTCTGCTTCTTATGGATGTAAGGAGGACACCAGTGCCACTATATGAACATCTGTAATTTAGAACAGATGAAAGAACATATACCCACAGCTAAATCACAAGCAGTAAGAATTATACTGCAGCCCTAATCCTTCTGATTTCAAAACAAAAACTTAAGAATATACAATTCTTGGTTTGCCACTTTAAAACATCAAGCTAGAAAGACATATCTGCAAAATTTCTCAAAAGTGGTTTGGCAAGGTCAGAGGAGGGATTGCTTTTAGGAAAGTTTAGGTTATTTAGTGGTGAATATTTCAGGGAAAAAATACTGACAGTTAGTGGAAAAGATTAAGGCTATGAGCTGTTAACAACCCGCTTCCTGCAGTTCAGGGTTTACTTCCATCAGACCCCATTTGCCTAGCAAGTCACTCTGAGCAAAGTCATTTAATCAGGCACTGCTCTGGGGCAATTGGGCCATGCTTCTCAATGGTCTCCTGGACAGTATGTATCTGAACATATTTCAAAACTGGAAAAATAAAAGTTATGTATACTCAACAGAACTATTCATCTGTGATGTCCATTTTCATTCTTCCTCAATGAACAGGTCTCAAATGCGACCCTTTGATCCAACTCGGCTGCTTTTCTCTAGATTCTTGGATCTGACTCTCGAGCTGCTTCCTTTACCCATAATTCCCCTGACCACTGCATTACCTCAGATCAAGTTTGCTGTTACAATATAACCATAATCAAGTAAAGAAAGGCACACAGGTGGAGAGACAGCACAATGTATTTGAAAAAGGCTTTATTCCACACAAAAATTAACGCCGGTAAAATGGAAGAGTCATTTTCATCCAAACCAAGTCAGACTTCATCAGATAACACACATTAAACTGACAAGTTCCTCTTAAAAATTAATTCAAAAAGTTTCATCGAATCATGTGAACCCAAGTGAAACTCCATAGTTCCTTTAAAATATTTCTTTTGAAATGTCAAAAGTTTTCACATATACATTCACTAGTGTTGCTCATGTTTTGAACATAGGTTATAGCATTTAATGCATTTTTATGTTTTACATCGACATTCAATCTATTATAAATTTACACTTTATGTATTTTTTGGATGTGGTTTATCTTTTGGCCACTAGATGGTAGTATTTATATACTGTTTTAAACTACTATATTTTTTAAACAAAATGTTCATACATAAAACTTTTTTACTGAGTTAATTTTTAACTGAGCCACTATTTGTATATTATTTCTATAATTGTTTAAATGGTTCTAAAGCATGTTCAAAACATGAGCAACACTAGTGAATGTATTTGTGAAAACTTTTGACATTTCACAAGAAATATTTTAAACTATGGAGTTTCACTTACTCAGTATGTGGTTCTGATTAGCTTAATTAACTGGGTTCACATGACTGGATGAAACTTTTTGAATTCATTTTTAAGAGGAACTTGTCAGTTTGATGTGTGTTATCTGATGAAGTCTGACTTGGTTTGGCCAAAAACGACTCTTTCATTTTACTGGCGTTAATTTTTTTGTGGAATAAAGCTTTTTTCGAGTACATTGTGCTGTATCTCTCTACTTGTGTGCCTTTCTTTACTTGATTTTGGCTTTTTGGGCACAGTATCCTTGAAACTGTGGTTATTGGCTTTGGTACAATATAACTATTTAAATATAAAAGACAATAATAACAATACAGAGAAACAGTATAGTAATAGAATAGGGGCTCAAACAGAACTATGGCTTCTAACAAAAGCTTCGTAAGGTCACTCCCAAAGACATGGATGGGTGAAGGAGGGAGGGAAGTTGAAGAAGAAAGAAAATGGACAACACAGGTGTGTAGTTATGGTGAGTACATAACTTTTATATCTGATGTTGTCATTTTCATTCATTCCTCAACGAATGGGACAGAGAACCCAGCTATGACAACCTTGGGTGGTCCTCATGGAAGGATGTTCTGGAGAACCACAGAACAAAATGCAGCCCTGTTTCTGAAGATGATATCCCATTTGTAATGAGAAATAAATGTATGAGCAATAAGTGTATTAGACCAAGTGGCAGCTGCGCAAATATTAATGGAAGCTCTGGTCCAAAAAGCAGCTGATGTAGCCACAGACCTAGTTGAATGTGCTTTTGGAGGTTTTGGCAAGGTTAAACCTCTCAAACGGTAAACTTAAGAAATACAATCTGATATCAATTTGGCTAGGGTAATTCTGTATACTGGTTTTCCCAATTTGTTTCTGGAAAAAGAAACAACTGGTCAGTTTTTCTAAAATCTTTCATCCTATAAAGATAAAAATAAAGCTGCCTATATACATCTAAAATGTGAAGCATGTACTCTTCATTGTTGTCAAATTTAGGAAAGAAAATTGGCAAATTGATCACTTGATTGATGTTTGTTTCAGAGGCAAATTTGGGTATTAAGGAAGGATTCGTATGTAAGGTAACACTGTCTTTATGGAAAATCAAATAAGGTGGTTTTGAAGAGAGTGTTTGGAGTTCAGAAACTCGACTCGCAGAAGTTACAGCCACAAGAAAATCTGTTTTCCAAGAAAGAAATTTGAGCTCTGACTTAGCCGAGGGCTCAAAGGGGGATCGTACTAAACTCTAAAACAACAGTAAGATCCCAAGGTGGAGTGGGATCCTTTATCAGAGGTCTAAGCAAAAAGGTACCTTTAGGGAATGCTTTACAAAGCTAAAGGGAAAACATTACCTATAATGTGGTAGTTAGAGATGGCTGCCAGCTGAACACTGATGATGGAGAATCTAGCACCACTTTGAAAAATCGAAGCAAAAAAATCTAAAACAGCAGGGACTGGAGCAGCTGAAGGATGCAACTCTCTCTCTGCTGTGTCCAAAAAGAAAATCTATTCCATTTACTCCTAGAAATCTTCCTCATAGAAGGTTTCTGGGAGGAAAGTAAAATTTGGCAAACAGATAGGAAAGCCTGGAATGCCTAGCCATCACTGAAATTGGAGAAACCATACAGTTAATCTAAGGCCTGTAATGTCAGGATGAGTAATCTGTGATGGATGTGTTAGTAGATCTAGAATGAGGTCCAGTGCCCAAGGGAGACACAGTAGGTGAGACCATAGGAAGGGAAGAACCAAACTTGCTGAGGCCAGAAGGGGGCACTGAGGATTACCTTACTATTCAACTGGAGTGCTTTCTGAAGAAATCAAGGTAATTGCTGCAGCCACTGAGCCTAAAGCTTGAAGAACCATTTTTGCTGCAGGACAAGAGTGAGAAAAAAATCTGTCTGACAAGCAATCTCAAGGTAAGAATCCTGCTTTGTGGTAAAAGAGCAGGATGACTGACTGTATCTAGGTGAGCCCCTACAAAATCCAAGACTTCAACTGGTTGAAGATGGGACTTTGAAAACTGACCGAGAACCCCAGAAAATAAGACAACTGGAGTAAATGATCCCTGACGTTTACTAGGAGATGACTGCTTAGTGAGAAGCCAGTCATCGAGATAATGAAACACTATGAATCCATGCAGTCTGAGATGAGCTGTTACCACTGCCATGCATTTGGTGAACATCCTGAAGGCTGTGGTGAAACCAAAGGGCAGGGCTCTGAAATGGTAATGACTGGCTCCCAACTGGAAGCGCAAGTATTTTTGAGAGCAACTGTTCATTCTGATGTGATAGTACGAGTCTTGAACATCTTTGGAGTACATCCAGTTGTCTTTCTGTAGAAGAGTTAGAATGGATTGAACCATGACCATCCGGAATTTGGAGTTCTTTACAAACTGATTCAGATAACTGAGATCCAAACTAAGTCTCAGGTCCCCTGTTTTCTTTGGCACTAAAAAGAACCTTGAGTAAATTCCTGGTCTTCTTTGGTCTGGTGGGACCTCTTGGATGGCCCTTTTGTGTAGCAGCTTTTGAACCTCTAGAGCTGCTAACTCCCACTGATTTGGTGGAACATCGGGAAGACATTTTCTTTTTAGTGAGGGAATTTGTATAAAGGTATAGAAATATGCTTTGGATATGACCTTTTGCACAGGCACCCGAGTGCAAAGATAAGAGCCCCCTTGTGCTTCAAGAGAATAACACTGAAAGGATCTATCAGAGATAGAATCTCAGAACTCTTAGTTTTGTGGACTCCCTCTGCCATGTAGGCAACATCTTCCATTGTTACTTCCCCCTCCGCCTCTCTGGCTCTGGGAGAAAAATCTCCACATGAGTCTTGAAAATGTCCTTGGGATTTCTTATCACCGCATTGAACCCTGGAAAAAAGATCTTTGCGGGGTAGAAAAATGGATTCCCATGGCAAACAAGGTCTTTCCATCTTGCTCACTGCAGGAAAGCATCTCTAACAGAAGGCCCAAACAGAGAAGATCCATCAAAAGGAGCACTGATGAATGATGCTTTAAAGGGCTCTGAAAAATCACACAGTTCTATCCAGGCATGTCTCCTGATGGCTATGCTTGAACCTGCAACCTGTGAGGAACCTTCATCTGCATGACACATTAGCCTAATGTATGCATTCGATAAAGACTGTAGGGTGGCCATTTGTGAGGAATAAGCCTTCTCTTCCTTTGCCGACACAGACCCAGGGGTTAATTAAGTCCCTCTGTAATATAGTAAAGTGTGCCAAATAATTAAGTGACTAATGCAAAGGTTGATGAGGCACAAAATGCTCTTCTCATTATCTGTCCAATGCCCTATATTCTCTATTACGGGGTTGGACAGAGGAGCTCTCTTCAGTCAGCTCCTTTTTGTTGGCTGCTGCAATGCAACAACCATGGCATCTATGTGGATTATTTTATTCCAAAACTCTCTCTCTTTTGATGCATCAAGGATTTTATCTGGATGCCAAGGAATAGGTTCTATGGTATCCGACTCCTTCCATGCCTGGCAGAAGACAAGGACTATATGCTCATCCATTGGGGGGGTGACCCAAGACATAGACGGGCCAGAACCGATGTTCTAGGAACACAAATTCCTCCCTGGGAAGGGGGTTTAGAAGACCAACCACCTTTCTGTTATAGATGTGGATTTCTAGAATACCTGCAAAGTAGACATCTTCTGGTGGGGATCTTGGGGACCCTCTTCCCCTTCATCAAAATTGGTGTCCTCAGTTAAAGATTCCTGGGGGGATGTAAGAGCCTCCATTTGCGCAATCTCTTCTGGGGGACCTCTTCAGTGGGGTGCTCTGAAAAGTATTAGAAGAGGCAGGGAGTTCTATAACTGGAACTGCCTGGAAGCTCTTACAAGCTGGTTGCCCCTGTGGAGTAGGATAAAGAGACTCAGAGACAGGATCTGAAGAGGTAACATGGATAGGATCCGGGGAAGTTAAGAGCTGAAACAGCTCTTGGGTTGCAGAAAGCCCTCTCCACTACCTTGAAGGCAGAGGGACCAGGAGAAGCTGAGGCCAATCTCACTGAAGCCACAACTCTTTGATCAGATAAGCCCAGGTCCCTTCTGGTCCTCCACTCTGAGTGGGAGTTAGAGCCGAGCTGTGCAGTGTTGAGACTTCAAGGGGAAGTGGTGGATCCAAAAGCTATGGAGTTGAAAAGCCATTTCCTCAGATACAATGCCAACACTTTGGTTCAGAGACTTGTCCTGCTCAAGGGGTATCAGCACAGAAAGGGTCAGGGAGGTAGTTTGAGTCAAAAATGAAGGCATCTTTGGATCCAATGCTTCAACTCAGAGGTCTCAAATCTGAAGGCTCTGAAGCAGAATATCAAATTACAAAAGGAGAAATGATGGTACGTGAGGAAGGCTTAAGGTTCACGGATCCAATGGGTAATAAAGTTGGTAAAACTCCCATCTGCATCTGTGTTCTCAGAAATGTTCTCATCATTTTGTCCACTTATGCTTCGGAAAGACTTCGGGAGGACCTAATCCAAGAATAAGTGGAAGGAGGTCGAGATGGGTCTTTTTTTGGTGTCTCCTGTAAGAATGGAGACCCGAGCCTTGGAGACACTGGATCCAGAGAAAAATAAAAACTCCAGAGTTGAGCAGACTTGGTGGCTGAAGGGGTCAGATCTGTAGCTGTCAGATGCAAGTGCTTCAGAATCTTAGCTGGTGGCTCTAATATCAGAACGGTTTTGGCAGATCAGACAGGAGGACACTTTCTATGCTCCCTGGGCTCAGGAGATTTAGACTTTTGTAAAGGGGGTTGAGCCCCTGAAGTAGAAACTGAAGAAGGTGAGAAAGCAGAGAGAAGGCCCATATGGGCTAGCTTGTTACATCTGTCATTGATGGCGCTAGCATTGAAAACAGAGCAAATCATACAAGGAGTGCCTTAATGAGAGGGGCCTAAACAATAAATGTACTCCCTGTGGGCAACAGAGTTGGGAATCTTATACCCACAGGAAGTGCACTTCTTAAAACCAGTAGGCTTTTCAGCCACAGCAATAAGCTATACAAGATGTCTATATCAAAATGAAGACTTTTTTTTTTTTTTTTTTAAGAACGAAAGATGAAAAAAAAACAGACCAACAATGGTAACGAGAATACCTTAATGAGGAAGGTAACGAAGAAGGGAGATAATACCAACGATAGTAAAGAAGATACCAATAAATGATAAAAAGGTAATTAGAATAAAATGGCAGAGAGAGGAAGGGCTACAGAAAAGGTACATATAAGTTGAAGAAAATTAAACTTTAAAGTTATTATTCACTAACTTTCAAGAAATAAATCCCTGACCTCAACAGAAAATAATCCCGACTGAAGCGTTAAAGTGGCAAAAGAGACCTGAGTTAATGCAGTGTTGAGGGGCATTATGGGTAACGGGAGGAGCTCAAAAGATGGATCCAAGAATCTAGAGAAAAGTGGCCAAGTCAGATCAGAAACCCATACATTTAGAAATGAAAATAACATCAGATCAACGTTTACATTTATTAAACTGTTAACAAGCTGAAAAATAGTAAATTATGTCAACCCTTGTTTAAACAAAGAGACTGATAAAAATTCAAGAGATTTATTTCTATAGAAAAAGGTAATATTTTAACTTACCGCTTTTGCAAGTTCCTGATCTAGTTCCTGAATTCTGTCTGAAGATCCCTCAAGTTGCTGAAGCTCAGACTTAACATGTTTCAGCTCCATCTGCTTTTTGCTAAGAATATCTGCCTTGAGGTCAATGGTCCTTGACAATCCAGTCTTTTTGTCTCTTATTTCATCAAGTTGATGTTGCTTTGCTATTTCTTTTTCTTCGTATTCTCTCTAACAGAAAAACAAAGTAAAGTGAGTTAATTGGCATTTATAATATACGTGTGCATAGAATTAAGGGAAAATATACCACAGAATGTTTCATATTCCCAGAGTCCAAAGATGTTACTAGTTTGAGTACTACACATTAGCCAAAAGAAACTGTCAAAATAAATAAATCAAGAAGATAACATTCACTGTAACCACAAAGTAGTTACTCCTGCTATGACAAAAGTTAGCTCTGTAAAACAAATGTCACTTTCTATACACCCAAGAAAAAATACTGAACCAACAGCTATCACCGGAAACAATCTAGCCTACAGCACAGAGCAGGGAAACCTGAAATCTTGAAGTACCCTTATGAAAACAAAGTGTACATGCTAGAAGTTACAATAAACTATATAACTCTGCAGCTCCCTGTTGGAAGTGGGACACAAAGTATAGTTGTGTACACTTACCATAAATGTAGATGTTCGAGTGTATTCATTGTTGCAGTCATTACATTTGGGCAATCCTGCTGGCAGGTTGCCCTCAGTCAGCCTGAATTCCAAAGTCCTGGGTCCTGCATCGGCTGCTGTCGCCCCTTCCCTGACGTCAGGTTGTCAGGTGTATAAAAGATGCGGCCTATGCCATTTTCTTTAGTTTTTCTTGCCCCAAATGTCAGGTGCCCCCTAAAAGGGTAGCCAAAATTTATATACATATAAATACATGCACCAATATAAACTTTACCTTCATCTACAAGCAAATACACCACATAGGTTGTATAAATCAGAGAAGGAAAGATATGTTCCATCAGAAGAAAAGGGGGATGGTGGGTGGGTAACCTGGACTGCAACAATGAATACACTTGAACATCTACATTTATGGTAAGTGTACACAACTGTACTATGTTCTTCGTGTTTCACTACTGCAGTCATTACATTTGGGTAGAGTCCCAAAGCTATGGATGGGAGGCTGGAGCTAAACAGCATTAGGAGCGGTTATGAGGCCCTGCAGAACTGCAGTGGCAAAGCCTGCCCTGGATTTAGAGTAGAGTGGCAGATGATAGTGCTTTGTAAAGGTGTGCACTGAACTCCAAGTAGCAACCTCTAAAATGTCCTTGGTAGGTACTCCCCTGAGAAAGGCTGCTTAAGTGGCTGCAGCTCTGGTTGAATGTGGCCTAATGCCCTTAGGCACTGGCTTGCCATGGTGTAAGTAGCAGAAACGAATGCAGTGGCCTATCCACTTTGAAATAGCCTTTCCTTGTGATCTTGCAGCATATGCCACTAGTAACTGTTCTGTCTTTCTGAAAACTTTGGTTCTGTCCAAGTAGAATCTAAGCTGTCTGTGCACGTCCAAAGAATACAGAATTCTCTCCCCCTTCTTCTGTGGATTTGGATAAAAGGTTGGCAGATGAATAGTTTGGTTAAGAGCCACACTGGACACCACCTTAGGTATAAAAGTTGGGTTTGTCCTCAGAGAGGCCCTGTCTGGATAAAAAATGAGAAAAGGTTCCACAGCCATGAGTGCCTGAAGCTCTGAAAAGTACAGTTTTGTACCTACCATAAATGTAGATGTTCGAAGATCCACATTGCTGCAGTCCTTACACTTGGGTAGTCCGCTGTCCTCGGTCGGCCCGAATATCAAAGTATAAGGCTGACGTCGGTCAAGGCGCATTTGACTGACATCAGGACGTCAGGGTACAAATGCGCATGACCGACGTCATATCCTCAGTCTTTTCTTGCCCCAGATGTCAGAAGACCCTAAAAATAAAGGTCAAAAACAAAAGACAGCAAACAAACAACCAACCATCCTAGCACTAAAAATATGTACAATATATACAATATATACAATATACCTCATATTGACAACCCAACCCACACAACCGCCTCTAACTACAGAGGGGAAGGAGGGAGGGTAAATTGGACTGCAGCAATGTGGATCTTCGAACATCTACATTTATGGTAGGTACAAAACTGTACTACGTTCTTCATCTCACATTGCTGCAGTCCTTACACTTGGGTAGAATCCCAAAGCAGAGGTAAGAGAGGATGGCCAAACTATAAGGAAGCAGGAGCTGCCAAAATGCCCTGCAAAACAGCAGTGGCAAAACCAGCCCTGGATTTAGAGTAAAGTGGTAGGTGATAATGCCTAGAAAAAGTATGCACTGAACTCCAAGTAGCTGCCTCCAAAATATCCTTAGTTGCCACCCCCTCAAAAGCTGTCAAGTGGCAGTAGCCCTAGTGGAATGAGGCCTAATCCCAGCTGGAATCTCCTTGCCATGATGGGAATAACAGAAAGCAATGCAAACCCCAATCCACTTAGAAATAGTTTGTTTTGACACAGGCTTGCCCTGAGAACTCAAAGCAAAATAAACAAATAACTGCTGAGACTGCCTGAACCCTTTAGTTCTGTCCAAATAATATCGCAACTGCCTGTGTACATCTAAAGTGTGCAAAATCTTTTCCCCTTTATTTTGGGGATTTGCATGAAAAGTAGGCAAATGAATAGTTTGGTTTAAAGCCACACTAGAAACCACTTTAGGCATAAAGGAAGGATTAGTACGTAAAGATACCCTATCCTTATGGAAAATTAAGAAAGGCTCAACCGCCATAAGGGCCTGCAACTCAGAAACCCTTCTTGCAGAGGTAATAGCCAACAAAAAGCAGTCTTCCATGATAAAACTTTAATTCAGTAGTAGCTGCAGGCTCAAAAGGTTGTAGAGTGAGTTTCTCCAACACAAAATTGAGATCCCAAGCAGGAGTAGGAGCTCTTCGTGGGGGTCTTATATTCTTTGCCCTCTAAGAAATTGCTTGAACAAAGGATGAGAAAACAATGGTGGGTCACAATCATAGTGAGCGAAATTGCTGCAGCATGAACCTTAATAGAAGAGAAGGACAAACCTTTGTCCAGTAACTCAGTAAGATATTGAAGAGCCACACTTAAATTAGGCTCAGAAACATCAAAATCCTTTGCTGTACTCCAAAATAAAAATCTCTTCCATTTATCTGCGTACACTTTCCTTGTACTAGGCCTTCTAGCTTCCAAAATAACATTCAAAACTTGCTGTGGAAGTGGAGGCCCACTATGGTTCAGAACAGAATATGCCAGGCTGTTAGGTGCAGAGAGTGAAGCTTGACATTGAGCAAATGACTGTCCTCCTGAGACAATAGGTGTGGAATCGAAGGCAAAGGCCATGGAGGCTTCCATACCAGGTTTCTCAGTAATGGGTACCAATGCTGTCGAGGCCAATCTGGAGCTATCAAAATCATCCTTGGCTTGTCTTGTCTGGCCTTTAGTAGTACCTTTGGGAGGAGAGGCAGAGGCGGAAAGGCATACACATGAAGATTGCTCCAACTGAAGGAAAGAGCATCCACTTTCCAAGCTGTGGGATGAAACCTTTTTGTGCAAAACTTTGGCAGCTGGTGGTTTAGTGGAGAAGCGAACAGATCTATGTCTGGAGTTCCCCATGACACTGTCAATTTCTGAAATACATGAGGATCCAATTTCCACTCGTGGGGATCCATAATTCGTCTGCTCAACACATCTGCTAAGGAGTTCTGTGCTCGCGGCAGAAACCTTGCCTGAAGATTGAGCTGTAAACTGAGAGCAGTCTCCCACAAAATCATTGCTTGCCTGCATAGAGGATAAGAATGTGTTCCCCTTGCTTGTTGATGTACCACATGACAGTTGTGTTGTCTGTTAGAATCAACACCTGCCCTGGAAGAAGTAAATCCTTGAAAGCTATTAATGCAAACTGGACTGCTAACATCTCCTTCAAGTTGATATGTAGATGTTGTAGTCTGGCAGGCCACTTGTCTTGTATCCACTTTCCATTTAGATGAGCTCCCCAAGCTTTGTCTGAGGCATCTGTCGTTAAAATCTGACTCGCCTCTGGCCGGGTCACAGAGAGTCCCTTGTTTAGGTGACATTCCTGAGCCCACCACAAAAATTCCTTTTGAATGCAAGGTATTATTTGAATGACAGTGTCCAGATCCTGGCAGTGCTGTGTCCATACATTTTTGAGATACCATTGTAGCTTCCTCATATGCAGTTTGGCATTGGGAAGCACCAGAATACAAGATGCCATGAACCCTAAGGCTTGAAGGACTGTCCTTGCAGTCAGCCCAGACTGATGAGATAGTTGATGGAAGTAAAGGGAAAGATTCTCTTGTTTGCCCGGGGTCAAAAAGGCCATCTGGGATGCTGTATTCAGTCTTACACCCAGAAAGCACATGTCCTGAGAGGGTACTAGACTGGACTTTATTTCGTTCACAGAATACCCCAGGCATCTTAGCACTGCTATCACATATTCCAAATGATGAAGAAGCTCGTCCCTTCCTTGAGCCAGAATCAGGCAATCGTCCAAATAAGGATAGATCTGAATTCCTTTTAGCCTGAAGAAAGCTATCACTGGAGCCAGAACTTTCGTGAACACTCTGAGCGCAGTAGATAAGCCAAAGGGCAATGCAGAGAACTGATAGTGAAAAGTCCCAGCTCGAAAACGCAGATACTTCCTGCAACTTAGTCTGATAGGAACATGAAGGTAAGCCTCCTTGAGATCCAAAGTTACCATCCAATGATCTTTGCCCAGCAGAGGTAAAAGCTGCTGTAACGTCAACATTTTGAACTTGGGAATGTCCAGATAAGTGTTGAGGATAGATAAATCCAAAATTGGTCTCCACGTGTTCCCCTTCTTTGGTACTAGGAACAGGCGAGAATAAAATCCTAGGCCCACTTCTGGCATAGGGACCGGCTGTATGGCCCCTATTTGGAGTAACAGAGAAATTTGCTTGTGAGCCTCTATTCTTTGTTGAGGAGGAACGTCTGGCATGCCTTTGAAAGGAGGCAAGGTATGGAAATAAAACCTGTAACCGTGGTGTATGATATCCAATACCCATCTGTCTTGGGTAATTAAACTCCAATTTTCTTTGAAAAGTGCCAACCTTCCTCCCAAAGGTGCTGCCAGACGAGAAGGCTCTGGCAGCTGAAAAGGTAGGTCATTGGGTCTGTTTACGAAAGGACTGACCCCTGCCCTCACCTGAAGACTGTGCAGGAGAACTCCCTGTTCTAGGCCTGAAAGAGCCCTGAGCTCTGCCCCTACTACGTCTAGATCTACCCCTAGACTGGGAATCATAAGAAGGATACGACCACCCCTTAGTAGGCCAATTTCTACTAAACTTTGGAGGTTGAACCTGCAAAAAATCTTTAACAGTCTGCATAGACTTAGCCTGGTCTTCCATTTTCTTTAAAACTGCCTCAACAGGAGAACCAAACAACACATCAGATTGTAAAGGAGCATCTAAAATCCTTGTTTTAACATGGTCAGATAAATTTTGATCCCTCAGCCAGGCGTGCCTGCGAAGAACTGACCCAGTGGCAGCCACCCTAGGGGAGGCCTGTACAGCATCAAAACCACATTGCAAAGAATGCTTACCCACCTGTTCAGAAACATGTACTAAATCTTGCAACTCTTTACAATCAATACCTTCCGCCAGAGCATCAACCTTAGACTTCAATTGTGAAAGGAGATAGTTTTGGTATTTCAACATGTGAAACTGGCAATTCAAAGCCCTCATAGCTAGAGTGGAAGAAGTATAAACTTTCTTTCCCCATCTATCCAAGGCCCTGGCCTCTTTATCTGCAGGAACCGGATTCTTGACAACAGAAGCCTTAACACCTTTAGGCCCCTGGCTAACAGTTTCTGGGTCTGCCCTAGGACTCTTAAAAGATACTTATGAGCTTCAGGCACCCTGTAATACCTATCCGGTTTAACAGGAGCAGGAGGCAAAGAATCAGGATTAAGAGAAGCCTCTGTAAAAACATCTTCCACTACATCCAAAACAGGAGTTATAGCCAAAGGCCTATGCTGGGGTAAAAACAAAAATTCCCTAAGCCTTTTCCTGGAATCAGAGAAGTCCTGACCTTCCCACTTAAAATGCTCCCTCATGGAATGAAGAGTTTCTGAAAAGAAAAATCCTCAGGAGGAGAAGCAGAAGGAGTAGAATCATCCACATCAGAATCAGAATAAGGAGAGTACTCCTGCAAGTCTTCAGCCGAAGACTCTGAAACATCCGAAGCCTGCTCAAAACTCCCTAGCTCAGGCTCCACCCTAGGTCTCTTATCAGGAGGGGCAAAGAACCCTAATCAAAGTAATCAAATCTTCTGCCATTTTAAGCATATGCTTCTTGGGCACAGTTCCTGAAGAACTAGGGGTGACACCAACTGAAGCTAAACCTGGCCTGCCTCTGGGAGAAGCCTTGGAAACAGAAGGAGAGGGCCTAACCACCCTAGGCAGGGAGGGAGTATAGTAACCTGAGAAGCCCCATCAGCCTGACCTGCCTCCTGAGAGGCCACATCCTGCAATAACAAAGTCTCTCCCTGGGATCCCAAAGAAACCTCCGGTGGAACCACCGGCTCCACCGACACCTCTAAAGAACCGGCGTCCGAGGACGGTTCTTCTAGCCTAGGCTTAACTGCTTTGTCCTTGCGCTTCTTGAAGAAGCGGCGTCGGAGCATCCGGCGGCATTTTATAATTGCACCGCTTCCCGAAGACTAACCTGGCACAATCTAATCTTCTCTTTATAGTGCGCTTATTGAATCTAGCACAAGAGCGACACCAAACAACGTCGTGCTCAGGCCCTAAACAAGGAATACACAAAGTATGGTAGTCTCTATGCGGTATCTGTTTCCCACAAGAAATACAATTATTCACTTTTTCTGACATCCGGTAAACCACTGAGGCAAGAAAAAACTAAAATATTCCCCAACGGGGTACTTAGCCAACTTTGACTCGGTCTGAAACTCCGAAATCGAACAATTTCAGAACGCCAACCGGCACTTGCAACGCTGCTTCTGCATCGGACCATGCGGCAAAAAAGACTGAGGATATGACGTCGGTCATGCGCATTTGTACCCTGACGTCCTGATGTCAGTCAAATGCGCCTTGACCGACGTCAGCCTTATACTTTGATATTCGGGCCGACCGAGGACAGCGGACTACCCAAGTGTAAGGACTGCAGCAATGTGAGATGAAGAACATCTCGTCTTGCAGAAGTTATTGCTAGGAGCAACGCTGTTTTCCAAGATAAAAACTTTATATCAACCATAGCCGCTGGCTCAAAAGGAGGCAGGGTGAGTTTTTCCAAGACATAGTTGAGGTCCCATGCAGGCACTGGTGATCTCCTTGGAGGCCTTAAATTTTTGGCTCCTCTGAGGTACTGTTTTAGTAAGGGATGAGAAAAGATTGGTGGCTCTGTATTGTAATGAGCCGAAATGGCAGAGGCATGAATTTTAATAGATGAAAAAGATAGACCTTTGTCCAGCATCTCAGTTAAGTATTGCAAAATCTGAGGAATATTTGGCACAGCTGTATCAGTTCCTTGTGCCTGATTCCAAGCACAGAATCTCTTCCATTTTCCAGCGTAAGATTTTCCAGTACTAGGTCTTCTCGCCTCCAAAATGACATCCATCACAGCTTTGCTGAGAGGTGTGTTTTGTATGACTACATTATCCGCCATGCTGCCAGGTTTAAAATTCTGAGTTGGCTGTGCAGGATCTGATTGTTTTGCTGGGACAGCAGATGAGGTATCTGAGGTAACGTCCAAGTTAGGTATTGAGACAAGCTCCTTAGTATTGGATACCAGTGCTGGTGGGGCCAGTCTGGGGCAATCAGAATCATCCTTGGCTTCTCCTGTCTGACCTTTAGGAGTACCTTGGGGAGGAGAGGCAGAGGGGAAAATGCGTATACTGATAGGTTTTTCCAGCTGAAAGACAGGGCGTCCGTTTTTCATGCTTGTCTGAGATAAATCCTTGTGCAGAATCTTTTCAGTTGGTAGTTGTGAGGGGAGGCAAATAGATCTATATCTGGGCATCCCCATTTCCTTGTTATCATGCTGAAGACTTGTGGATCCAGGTGCCACTCATGGGGATCCATGAGGTTTCTGCTTAGTTCATCTGCCAGAGTATTTTTCCTTCCTGGCAAGAATTGTGCATGCAGATGTACTTGGTAAGTCAATGCTGTGTCCCAAAAAGTCATGGCTAGTCTGCAAAGGGGGTAAGAATGTATGCCCCCCTGCTTGTTTATATACCACATGACCGTGGTGTTGTCTGTCTTTATCAGTAGTTGTCCTGGATGAAGTAGGTCCTTGAAGGCTGTCAGGGCATTTTGAACTGCTAGCATCTCTTTTTGATTGATATGTAGATGCATTTGGTTTGAGGTCCATGTGCCCTGAATGCATTTTCCTGCCATGTGGGCCCCCCAGGCATAATCTGATGCATCCGTTGTTAGTGTTTGCCTGGCTGGGGGGTAATGTGAATGGCTGTCCCTTGTTTTGGTGACAAGCCTTTGCCCACCATCGAAACTCCTGCTGCAGGCAGGGAATGAGAGTAATCATAGTTTCCAGGCTGTGGCAATGTTGAGTCCAAACACTTTTAAGGTACCACTGAAGTTTCCTCATATGCAGTCTTGCATATGGAATTAGTAGGATGCAGGATGCCATGAAGCCCAAAGCCTGCAGAATTTTTCTTGCAGATAACTGGGCCTTTGTTGCCAACATTTTGAAATAAGTAGTCAGTTGCCTTTGTCTGTCTGGCATGAGATAAGCCATCTGGGCAGTTGTATTTAAGCTTGCACCCAAGAATATTATCTCTTGAGAGGGTACTAGTTTTGATTTCTTTTCGTTGACTGTGTACCCTAGGCATGTTAGAAGTCTTTTCACAAATGCCAGATGCTGTAGAAGAATGTCCTTGTTCTCTGCTTGAATTAGACAGTCATCCAAATAAGGATATATTTGTATTCCTCTTTGTCTGCAGAACGTAATTACTGGTGCCAGGCACTTTGTAAAGACCCTGGGCGCAGTAGATAAGCCAAAGGGCAGTGCAGAGAATTGGTAATGCATTGAGCCAGCTTTGAATCTGAGGTATCTTCTGCATGTTTGTCTGACAGGGACATGCAGGTATGCCTCTTTTAGGTCTAAAGTCACAAGCCAAGCGTTCTTGCCCAGCATGGGCAGAAGCTTCTGCAAAGTCAACATCTTGAATTTTGGTATATCCAGGAATGTGTTCAAAATAGATAGGTCCAGTATTGGCCTCCAGGCCTTGTCCTTTCTGGGTACCAAGAACAGTCTTCAGTAAAATCCTTGCCCCTGCTCTTGCTCTGGTACTAGTTGAATGGCCCCCATGTCCATGAGGGATGAGACTTGTTTTTGTGCCTCTGCCCATTGATTTCTTGGCAGATCTGGTCAGCCGTTTGCCTTTGGCAGGGTATGGAAAAGGAACTTGTAGCCCTGTGACACAATATTTAGACTCACTTGTCCTGGGTTATAATGTGCCAATTTTGAGAAAAAAGTGCAAATTTTCCCCCTAAGGGTGCTGCCAGGAGATAAGTGCTTGGTGCAGGCAGGGGGAAGTCATTGGGACTGTTTCCTGAATGGTTGTGATTTGTCTGCTCCAACTTTGGAGGTAGAAGCCCCCCATTGTTTTGAGCGGAATGAACCTTGCGCCTAGGATCTGCCTCTAAGGCGTCTGGTTCTGCCCCTTTGAGGTCTGTCTGACACAGGAAAGGACCAATTCTTTGTTGGCCAGTGTCTACTAAACCTAGGTGGCCGTACTTGTAAAAAATCTTTGACCGTTTGCAAAGATTTAGCTTTGTCCTCCATTTTCTTTAACACCTCTTCTGCCTTAACACCAAACAAAGTATCATGATGTAAAGGTGAATCTAATAATTTAACTTTAACATGATCAGGCAGATTTTGTTCCTTCAACCAAGCATGCCTCCTAATTACAGAACCTGTAACTGCGGCCCTGCAGGAGGCCTCTAAAGAATCAAAACCACATTGCAAAGTATGCTTTCCAACTTGTTCAGCTGCATGCAATAAATCCTGCATTTCCTTGTTTTCTGCACATTCAGAGTTCAACAACATTTTCTGTTTAAGCAATGCCATAACATGTTGCTGATATTTGAGCATATGAAACTGACAGTTTAAGGCCCTTATAGCCAAGGTAGCAGATGTGTAAACCTTTTTTCCCCATATATCCAGTGCCCTAGAAACTCTGTCAGAGGGGGTAGGGTTTTTTTGCAGCAGAAGCCTTAACTCCTTTGGGACCCTGAGAAATAGTTTCTGGGTCTGCAGCAGGGTTTTTAAAAAGGAATTTATGAGAGTCATGAGCCCTGTAATATCTGTCAGGCTTAACAGGAGCTGGAGGTAAGGCGTCAGGGGTAAGACTAGACTCCGAAAACATCATCTACAATGTCTAACACAGGTGGGATGGCTAGTGGCTTGTGTTGAGGTAGTAAAAGGAAATCCCTGAGCCTCTTTTTAGATTCTGAAAAATCTTAGCTCTCCCAGTGGAAATGCTCCCTCATGGTATGTAAGGTTTCCCCAAAGGAATAGCCCTCTGGAAGAGAAGCTGAAGGTATAGATTCTTCAGCATCAGAATCCTCATAGGGGGGGAAGAGAATATTCCTGATCAGAAGAAATGGAAACCTGATCAGAAGATTCATAGTCTGTCTCTTGCCTAGGCCTCTTATCAGGAGGGGGATGGGAACCCCTGATCAAGGTAATCAAGTCTTCGGCCATTTTGAGTATCTGTTTTTTGGGCATAGAGGCCTGATCACGTGGCTCTTGAGTTTGTTTCTTTGCTTTGGAAGGTGATTTAGTCTTTGCCTTTGAAGCTGAAGTTGGTTTGATGCAAAGATGTTTAGGTCTGAATACACCCTCAGAAGCAGGTGCCTGCTCAGCTGCTCTGGACCCATCTGAAGGGATAATATCCGAGGCTCCACTACCTTGAGTTTCCAACGGCATGGCCGACTCCACGTGGGAGTCGGTAGCGGCCTGTGACTAAGTAGTGGGCGTCAGGGGCTGCGAAAGCACCTCACTGAGGACCGGCGAACCGGCGACTGGCTTAGGAGAAGCTTCGTCATCGGTTTTGGGCCTTGGTTGTCTATCTCTTTCCTTTTCTTTGCGTTTTTTGTGAACTCTGGTAGTCGGATGGCTATCCGACAACATTTCTGGATAATTAAACCAGCGTCCAAAATGGTTTAAATCAAAATCATACCGATGCTTAATAGTGCGTTGGTTAAATCTAGCACAAAACTGACAACCAGAAACATTGTGATCAGGGCCTAGGCAAGGAATACAGTAAGAATGAAAATCCTTATGAGGTATTTGCTTCCCATAAGAAATACAATTATTTACTTTTTCTGACATCGGTCTGGAGCAAGAAAAAAGTTTCCCCAATGGGGTACTTAGCTTTATAGAAGACTTCGGATCTGAAACTCGAACACGGAAATCGCAGGAGTCGGTCGACCGGCACTTGCGAACTGCTTCTGCTTCGGGCACAGCGCGGCAAGAAAGACTAAAGAAAATGGCGTCAGCCGCATCTTTTATACCCCTGACGTCAGGGAAGGGGCGACAGCAGCTGACGCAGGACCCAGGACTTTGGAATTAAGGCCGGCTGTGGGCAACCTGCCAACCAGGATTACCTAAATGTAATGACTGCAACAGTGAAACACGAAGAACATCTGCAGATTCAGACACTTTCAAAATTAAACTCTAACAAAAACAGTGAATTCCAAAAATTGCTGATATACCTTTCATGTACTTTTGTTAGGGGACTTTGCTCCCAACACCCCTAAACATGTATAGAGGATGGTGTGCCCACACTCACATATAGGCTTGAGGTCCTTTCTGTTCTTGGGCACCAAGAAGACCCTTGAGTAAAACCCAGATCCCTTTTGGTCTGGTGGGACATACTGGATTTTTTTAAACAGGTTTGCTGCCTCTTATGAGGCTTCCTTTATTGACGAGGTCCAAAGTAAAGGGTAAAAAGGTCATGATGAGAAACTGTTCAGTAAAAACTGCAAGGAAAATGCAGCTGAGCTAGAGTTTTCATTAAAGGAGTTTTTTTTTTTTTTTTTTTTTTTTTTTTGGATGAAGTGGGATGTCTGGGAGAGACAAAGGAAAGCACGGTAGAGTATGTAAAAATAGTACTGAGTAGCCTCTGGATATAATTTCTCTGACTCAACTGTCCTGAATTAAGGACAACCTTTTTGTGGATACAAGGAAATTCGACCAGACTGCCACCAAAGATGGCAAGGCTGCCCTTAAGAGTTCTGCTGCCTCCTCTCCAGAGAAATGTTGGAGAAATCCCTGGTACTGCAAACCATCTCTGCCCTCTGGAGTGACAGCCACTGGAGAACTCACTGTGTACTCAGCAGATCAGTTTCCTCCGTCATACTGGGACAACTTGAATTTGTGAAACCTTGGGCTCTTTGCTCCCTTTTGGTTCTTAGTGAAAGACCTTTGTAGGGATGAAAAAACAAAAGCCCGACAGCCATAAGTGTCTTGCCTTCCTGCTCACATTCTAGCAACCATGCTTTAACTTTTTTTGGTTCCCCTTCAGCTTCATTCTTTCTGGTTTACTGTAGTGCCACTCTCGATCACTGGGTCTTCCAGCTACTCCTACATCTTCCGGACTATCTCCATTGTAAGTTAGGGGCTGACACAGAACCTAAGTGCATCCTGAGAAGAGTTGTGCCATTGACTGCTTACACTAGAGGATTTTTTCATTTATGACCTAGCCCTCGGTTTCTTCTCCGTATTCACTTGTTTATATCCAAAGGGTACTCCCCTCTATGACCCTTCCTCCTCACAGGAAATGTCAAGGCAAATGTCCTCCCCTTGGATGAGCAGGCACACCTTTCCCTGCCAGTTTCTCAGACATCCAAGCTGCAAATTGAATCTGGATCACTTGGACTGTAGTTAGGGCTTTATCCTTGAATGCCAGTGTGCTTTTTTCTCTCCATGCTTTAACAGTTGGTCTGAGCAGGATGTCAGGGCATTGGCAAAATTGAAGTGATCTGGACAATCTCAGCTACGCATACTTTCTCGTCACTATACTCAGTCTAGTTGCTCCTTCTGCTCTGTCTGTGGCATTATGAAGCAATCACAGTTTCAGTCAGACTATGGTATTCTTGGGTGACACCAGTGACTCCAACTGCTTTTGAGTACCTCCAAGTGTCAACTGCCTGAGGGACTCTACAGTCTTTGTCAATCAGCTCCTTTTGAAATCTAATCATACACATTGATTAAATTCAAGCAGTACATTACAAAAGTACTTGATGCATAAACTCATTTCCCTAAGCAAGACATCATTCTCAACTCTTTATCCATGGGATGAATATAGCTTGAGCATGTTTAAGGGTGTCTCTTCTTCTAGCAGCCGAGACCAAAATGGGGTCAAAAAGTAGTCCCTTGCTCTAATACGGCCTGTTCTTAACACCCTGTAGAATTCTGCCTGGCTTCTGTGAAACAGGTTAAGCAATATTGGGTTCCTTCCACACACTGGCAAGTAGGTCCACTACCTTGTCAGGGGGGATGGGGATGGGGTTTGCGACTACTCAATTTGTTGATGGGATGGCTTGGAACACTTCTTGGAGGAACTTTCACAGAAAAGGTGGGGTTGGTGAACTAAAATCTCCACTGTTGCAGC
Source organism: Protopterus annectens (assembly GCF_019279795.1). Taxonomy (NCBI): domain Eukaryota; kingdom Metazoa; phylum Chordata; order Ceratodontiformes; family Protopteridae; genus Protopterus; species Protopterus annectens. The sequence continues at coordinate 1,332,035,091 of NC_056733.1, forward strand.
ATTTCTAGGATTTCCAAAAATATGGAATCTTCTGGAAGGGGTTAGGAAGCTTCTCCCTTGTCAAGATGCTCAAGTACTTTCACTTGTATGCTCTCTTTTTGACTACCCTCAGGGAGAAATGATCTGAATAGTCCTAAGAGGAGTTGCCCTTGGATCTTCTGGGTACCAATGAACATTCCAGTCATTGGTCCAGTTGGAAGGAACTGTGATAACTAAAGGCACCAAAATGGGTGATATGACCACATGGGGCCAATGTGATGTATGTCTTTCCCCAACTCCAAAATAACCAAAGTTTCACTCATGTTACTGAAGTTACCAGTGTGGAGACCACCAAATCCAAGGGCCACAACAATACAAGGATTGGACCTGACCCCTTGACACAGACAGCACTCATTGCCAAGACTGAGGCCAACGTTAATGAGTAAGTTTTAGGCACAGTGGACCAAAGGGGTTAAGGGTTGACCTAGGTGACAAAGTAATGCTGGCATAGACAACCTCAGGCCTCTTGGGTAGCTGCAGAAAAATAACTGGTTCCAAAGCCACTGGTGCTAAGGAGAGTCCATCATCAGCCCCAATGCACCTTTGCAAAGACTGGGCCCGTGGTAGGAACCTTTGATGCAGACTGTGTGGAGTCATCTCCCAGATAAAAAAGGTCATCATCATATCCTCTAAAGCCAACTGGTACAGCAGGACTTCTCCTCGGAGCAGAGTGTCTTTCTCTATCTCCATCCCTTACACAATCTCCACCCCAGAGCTGTTGCTCTGCCAGTTCCCCTTAGCAAAAGTTAATGCCCTCTGCTGTTGGCTTTCTATAGTCCTTTCTAATAGCTCAGTAATTAATTTAACACCTATTCGGTTACTACTTCAGCCAGGTCACAACTTCCTTAATGACACTGACTGCCATACTCTAATACACCAATTTAAATTAACATTGCTTATAATTTATAATGAGCAAAGCAAAGCACAAACGATTTAAACAACTTTACAATATGTCAAGTGCATGACTGCATATTATTAGTGTGTGTGTGTGTGTGTGTGTGTGTGTGTGTGTGTGTGTGTGTATGTATGAACAAATATTAGCTATATTACTGTGACAAGAGTTTCTTTCACTTGATTAAAGTCAAACATTACAGATATACTCAGTTAGAAAAAGGTTATTACTGGGAAATGGGGAGTTAGTCTGTGAGGAAGGCAATGGAAATATATTGTTAAGTCTACACTGCCAGGGGCAGTGAGTATGTAACAAATTTACAAATTTAAAGAAATCACTGTGGCCAGAATTTCTTTCTTGTTGATCATAGTCAAACATAAGAAGTGTATCTAGTCAGAAAGAGTTACTCAGGGGATCAACACTGTATGAAATGAAAGGAATGTAGACTTGTCAGATATAGTGTGGTGTGTGTGTGTGTGTGTGATGTGTGGTGTGTGGTATGTGTGTGGTATCTGTGGGTGTGGTATGTGTGGGTGTGGTGTGTGTGGGTGTGGTGTGTGTGCATGTGCGTGTACGGGTGAGCACATGCATTCAAATACATCACTGTGACCAGAATTTTCTTTTCACTTTATCACAGTCAAAAGCATAACAAGACAGAGAGTGGGTTATTCTTTGGGGAGGCAATTCATCCTGCAGCCAGGTGAAGCATGCAGGCCAGGTACAGATTTCCAAGGCCACCATTGCTGCAAGAGTTTCAGAAGCCTGTGAATTTGGTCCAACAGGGCAGCCAGAGTCAATTGATGAAACTCCTTACAAAGTGTTTACTGCTGATGTTTCAGAAATGACTTCTGTAACAAGTCATTCAGAACACCAGAATGGAAACTCTTGTAATCAGGAGACAGATTCTAAAGTCAGGATCTAGCATAAGCATGTTTCTGATTTTCAGCCCTTTTGGGATGTTATTGCAGTGTATATGAAAACAAAATGCACAGGAAACTCATCTGAAACTCACTCCATTGAACACTGGGGCATTTGGATCTCCACATTCCTGCTCTAAACAAGTAACAGCATGTGTGGATTATGTGATGATTGAAGATCTCGCTGTTTATACGTAGTACTTGTATATTTCCAAGACAATGTTTCACATGGCTAAAATGATGTATATTTGACCATGTTAATGTTCCATATGAAAGAACCACCCACAGACTAGAATTGATATTTTGGGACAGGGGTGTAGAATAAGTGTTTTGACTCCCATTGTCTGCTCACTGTATTTGTAAATAATTTGTTTCTTACACGGCTTTCATAATATAACGTTTGTTAAATGAACAACATTTTTGTAAGGAATAAGGTTATTTGTTTTGTTTTCAACATAAAGTCTGTTCTGTGTGTTACTGCAGCGATCAGCATTGTGAAAATGTATTTATTTCACTGCTACTATCCCAGTTTCACATTACAGGAGATTGTGATCAATGTGATTTTCCTTGAACAAATGGCTGGCATCCTACAGTTTCTTCTGGAGGTATTAAAGCCAACATGTCATTAATACTGGGAGGGTAGTGAGGTTTTAGAGTAGCATGCCAGTTCATAGACTGTACTCCTCTTCCTTTATGTGTGGCAACCCTCTTCACCCTGGACAAATGAAAGAGTTTTCATTTTTTACAAAGTAACATTAAAATGCCTGGCTCTGCTCAGTTTGGGAGGTGAGCAACATTAAGTGCTCAAAAGGTGTGACAAAAGCCAAGTACACCCACATAAAGGTCAATATGGTTAGGTATTTTAAGGTCCACATAACCTTTTGCCTAGTATCGTTCCTGCTTTGACCTGGGTGTGACTGCATGCGCTTCTTTGCTTAAGAAGCTAAAACATACTATGGCAATAATCTCTCACTTATCACTGTCAAACACAATAAATATACCTTGTAAGAAGTTATTATTTTTGGAGGTTGGGAGATAATCCATGTGTGAAAGCAACAGGCCAATCTGGTTTGTCATGAGCAGTATGCATGCATTTGCATTTCTGTCTTTGTGCAAAAAATGGTGAAATACGTTAATATTGGTAAATTTTTCTCACTATTACAAACGCCATAGGTGTACCTAGTCATAAAGTAGTTATTATTTCAGGGGGTAAGGAGGCAATCTATGCAGGAAAACTTATCATCAGAATGGCTTTGCAATGGTCAGCATGTGCATGAAACAAGTTGAAATACTTTAATAATTTACCTGTCCACGGTCTGAGCTGACCTCAAAGTGGTGAGTCTTAGAATGAGGGAGGCAATGAGTGACCAATGCTATCTCTTGATCTCAGTTAAGCATTCACTCATATGACTTTTCAGTAGTATGAATGTTTATGTTGGGAAAGGAAATAAGCACATGAAAATAAGTTATTAATATGTTATTCAATATTTTTATTTAGGAGCAACAAGTGTGACTTCTCCACAGTGATACAGGTGAAACTTAACATATGTGACATTCTACCAGGCAGTCTGCATGTGAAAGAAAATTAAAACAGTTTTTCTGATAGTTAATGAACAAAATTAATACAGGATCAGTGGTCTGGCTTTCAAAATCGATCATTTTATGTTTTAACTTCACAGTGTACATAATGTAAATCAACACCACCACAAATTGAAACTTCAGAACTTTCAAACCACAACAGCTCACAGCTCCAAATCAGGTGAGACAATAAAGTAAAATAATAAAGTTTGGCATTTATTTGCAACACCTTTTGTCTCACCTGATTTGGAGCTGTGAGCTGTTGTGGTTTGAAGGTACATAACGTTAATGCCTTTATATTAATTTTCTTTTTCTTTCATAGTGCAAATAAAACTGAATATATAAAACCACAGATACTCTGTGCCATCAAAAAGAGATAATACTATTATTTATCTCTCCTTTAAACTGTTTTTTAAGTATCTGAAATGATCAACCAGAAGAAATAAAAAAACTCTACCGAGAATAATGAGATGACTTTCAGAAATTCAACATACAACAGTTACATTACCTTTGCAACAAAATGTACAACGTACTGCAAGTTATAAGTGAAATTATGTGTCTAGAAGTGTTAGCTTTAGAATTTTATATAACCCTTTATATTTAAATACCACAAGTGGGACACATGACAATTAAGACACATGATGTTGTCAACATGCATTACATTCTTTAGCAATTAAGGGTGGATTTCAACAAGGGTGAAAAGCAGCATACATCCAAAATCTTTGTGTATTCGGTTGTCATTATGTCTGAAGCAAAAAACATGGGAAAGCAAAAGATGCAAATCAGGAAAACTCCCTGTATGGGCAATGGTAAAGTACAGTTTTGTACCTACCATAAATGTAGATGTTCGAGTGTATACACTGCTGCAGTCATTACACTTGGGTTATCCTGCAGTCAGGCGGTTCCCCAGTCGGCCTGAGTTCCAAAGTCTTGGTCCGGCATCAGTTGCTGTTGCCTCCTCCCTGATGTCAGTGCGACAGGGGTATATAAGATGCAGCCAACACCATTTTCTTCAGTTTTTCTTGCCCCAGATGTCAGGTGCCCCCAAATAGGTAGGCAATTCAAACTGCTAATAAAACATACATAAGAAAAGCAAACAACAACTTTCAGCTACTAGCAAATACTCCCCATAGGTAGTAAAGGGTAGAAGACATAGGTACGTACCAGCAAGTAAGAGGGGAAGTAGGGAGGGTAACCTGGACTGCAGCAGTGTATACACTCGAACATCTACATTTATGGCAGGTACAAAACTGTACTATGTTCATCGTGTTAGACTGCTGCAGTCATTACACTTGGGTAGAATCCCAAAGCTGAGGTAGGGTGGCTGGTTCTATAAGGCATTAGGGGTGGCTATAAGGCCCTGCAGCACTGCAGTGGCGAAGCCATCTCTGGATTTAGAGTATAGCGGCAGATGGTAATGCTTTGTGAAGGTATGTACAGAACTCCAAGTTGCTGCTTCCAAAATATCCTTGGTAGGTACTCCTCTGAGGTAGGCAGTTGAAGTGACTGTTGCCCTGGTGGAGTGAGATCTAATGCTGCTAGGTACAGGCTTCCCATGGTGTGTATAGCAGAAACGTATACAATGTCCTATCCATTTTGAAATAGTCTGTTTTGAAATGGCTTTTCCCTGTGCTCCTGCAGCATATGCTACCAATAATTGTTCAGATTTTCTGAAAGCTTTGGTTTTGTCCAAGTAGAAGCGTAACTGCCTGTGAATGTCCAAAGGATGTAGTAGTCTCTCCCCTTTATTCTGTGGTTTAGGATAAAAAGTTGGCAAGTGAATAGTTTGGTTTAGAGCCACACTGGATACCACCTTTGGCATAAACGTAGGGTTAGTTCTTAATGACACCCTGTCCTGGTGGAAAATGAGGAAAGGTTCCACTGCCATTAGTGCCTGTAATTCTGAAACTCTTCGTGCTGATGTTATTGCCAGGAGCAGAGCAGTTTTCCAAGAGATGTATTTTAATTCTGCTGTGTTAGCTGGCTCAAAAGGAGGTAAAGTTAATTTTTCCAAAACAAAGTTGAGGTCCCAAGTTGGAGTAGGTGCTCTACGGGGCGGTCTTATGTTTTTAGCCCCTCTGAGGTACTGTCTTAGCAAAGGATTAGAGAAAATTGGTGGATCCGTGTTGTAATGAGCAGAGATGGCAGAGGTGTGGATCTTGATGGATGAGAAGGAGAGGCCTTTGTCCAGCATCTCAGTTAAATATTGTAGTATCTGAGGAATGTTTGGGACAAGAGGGTCAAGGCTGTGAGCTTGGTTCCAGGCACAGAATCTCTTCCATTTATCCGAATAGGCTTTCCTGGTACTAAGCCTTCTGGCCTCCAGAATGACATCCATAACAGCTTTGGAGAGAGGCATTGCTTGCTTGACTAAGGAATCTTCCATGCAGCTAGGTTTAAGGTCTTTAGCTGGCTGTGTAGTATCCGATTGTTGTGCTGAGTCAGCAGATGTGGGATTTGAGGCACAATCCAGGGTGGTCCTTGTGCTAGGTTCTTTAAGATTGGGTACCAGTGCTGGCATGGCCAGTCTGGTGCAATCAGGATCATCTTTGGCTCTTCTTGCCTGGCTTTTATGAGTACCTTTGGCAGGAGAGGTAGTGGTGGGAAATCATATACTTGTAGGTTTTTCCAGCTGAATGAGTGGGCATCCACTTTCCATGCTTGTGGATGGTAACTCCTTGTGCAGAATTTCTGTAGCTGGCAGTTCATTGGGGATGCAAACAGATCTATGTCCGGGCTCCACCATTTCTGTGTTATCATTCTGAATATTTGTGGATTCAATTCCCATTCATGGGGATCCATTATGTTTCTACTTAAGTCGTCTGCCAATGTGTTTTTCTCTCCTGGCAGGAATTGTGCTTGTAGATGAACTTGATAGTTTAGAGCTGTGTGCCACAAGGTCATGGCTTGTCTGCAGAGGGTGTAGGAGTGAGTGCTCCCTTGCTTGTTTATGTACCACATAACTGTGGTGTTGTCTGTCTTTAGTAGTAGTTGTCCTGGATGCAGCAAGTCCTTGAAAGCTATAAGGGCATTTTATACAGCTAGCATCTCTTTTTGATTGATGTGAAGATGCCTTTGTTCTGCAGGTCACTTGCCCTGAATACATTTGCCTGCCATGTGTGCTCCCCAGGCGTAATCCGATACATCTGTTGTCAGTGTTTGCCTGGCTGTGGGTTGAGTAAAAGGCTGTCCCTTGTTGAGGTGACAAGCTTGAGCCCACTACTGAAACTCCTGTTGAAGGCAAGGAATTAGTGGTATAACTGTTTCCAAACTTTGACAGTGTTGAGACCATACATTCTTTAGGTACCATTGTAGTTTCCTCATATGCAGTCTGGCATATGGAATTAGTAGTATGCAAGATGCCATGTAACCCAAGGCCTGCAGAATTTTTCTTGCAGGGAGTTGGGTCTTTGTTGCCATCAATTGGAAGTATTGAGTCAGTTGTCCTTGCTTGTCTGGCGTGAGATAAGCCATCTGGGCCGTTGTGTTCAAGCTGGCACCCAGGAATATTATCTCTTGTGAGGGCACTAGTTTTGATTTCTTTTCATTTACTGTGTACCCCAGGCAACTTAATAACTTTTTATAAACGCCAGATGCTTTAGAAGAATGTCCTTGCTCTCTGCTTGAATCAGGCAGTCGTCCAGGTACGGATAAATTTGAATTCCTTTCTGTCTGCAAAATGCAATTACTGGTGCCAGCCACTCTGTGAAGACCCTGGGCGCAGTAGATAAGCCAAAGGGCAGTGCAGAGAATTGATAGTGCATTGAACCAGCTATGAATCTGAGGTATCTTCTGCAGTTTTGTCTGATAGGGACGTGCAGGTATGCCTCCTTGAGGTCCAAGGTCACGAGCCAAGCTTTCTTGCCCAGCATGGGAAGAAGCTGCTGTAGTGTCAACATTTTGAATTTCTTAACATCCAGGTAAGTGTTTAGAGAAGAAAGATCCAGAATGGGCCTCCAGGCTTTGTCCTTTCTGGGAACCAGAAAGTGTCTTGAGTAAAATCCTTGTCCTTGCTCCTGTGGTGGTACCTTTTGTATAGCTCTCATATCCACGAGTGCTGTAATTTGTTTTTGAGCCTCTGCCCATTGATTTGGTGGCAGATTTGGCATTCCTTTTAACCTTGGCAGAGTGTGAAAGTGGAACCTGTAACCTTGAAAGACAATGTTGAGAACCCATTTGTCTTTGGTGATCATATGCCAATTGTGATAGAAAAGTGCCAGTTTTCCTCCCAAGGGGGCTGCCAAGAGAGAGAGTTGTTTGGCAGCTGTAGTGGGAAGTTATTGGGGCTGCTTTTTATATGGTTAGGGCCTGTCTTCCCCTTCTTTTTGGCCTGATGCAACCCACTGTCGAGGCCTGTAAGGACCTTGCGGTTGACCTCTACCTCTTGGACATCTGTATCTGCCCCTTTGAGGTCTGTCTGTAACTGGAAAGGACCAATTCTTAGTTGGCCAATTTCTGCTAAATCTAGGAGGCTGAACCTGTAAGAAATCCTTCACCGTTTGCTTAGATTTTGCCTTATCCTCCATTTTCTTTAATACCTCTTCTGCCTTAATTCCAAATAACACATCCTGCTGCAAAGGTGCATCCAATAATTTTGCTTGAACATGATCTGGTAATGTATGTTCTTTTAACCAAGCATGTCTTCTAATGACAGAGCCTGTAACTGCTGCTCTATAGGAGGCCTCTAAAGAATCAAAACCACATTGCAAAGTATGTTTTCCCACTTGTTCAACTGCATGCAATAAATCCTGCATTTCTTTAAAATTAGGAGGATCTGAATCTGGAAGCATTTTTTGTTTCAACTGAGACAGTAAAAATTGCTGATATTTTAGCATGTGAAACTGGCAATTTAAGGCTCTCATTGCTAAAGTTGCAGATGTATATACTTTCTTTCCCCATCTGTCTAATGCTCTGGAATCTCTGTCAGAGGGAACTGGATTATTGGCTGATGAGGCCTTAACCCCTTTGGGTCCCTGAGAAATAGTTTCAGGGTCAGCAACAGGGCTTTTATACAGAAATTTGTGAGTCAGGGACTCTGTAGTATCTGTCAGGTTTAACTGGGGCTGGAGGTAAGGAATCAAGACTTAAGCTGGATTCAGTATACACATCATCCACAATATCGAACACTGGCGGAATATCAAGGGGTCTGTGTTGAGGTAATAAAAGGAAGTCTCTGAGCCTTTTCTTGGATTCTGAGTAATCCTGGCCTTCCCAATGGAAATGCTCCCTCATGGTATGTAAGGTTTCCCCAAAGAAGTAGTCCTCAGGCGGAGAGGCTGATGGAATTGACTCCTCAGCATCAGAATCCTCATAAGGGGGTAAAGAATATCCTAGGTCTGAGGATGAATCTGAAGAGATGGACACCTGGTCGGATGAGTCATAGTCTGCATCCTGTCTAGGCCTTTTATCAGGAGAGGGATGGGACCCCCTGATCAGAGTGATTAGGTCTTCGGCCATTTGGAGCATTTGTTTCTTAGGCATGGAGGCCTGTCCTGGAGAATGCTGTGTTTGCTTCTTTGTTTTTAAAGGAAGCTTAGACTTAGCAGAGGGTTTAATGCTTAACTGAGTAGGTCTGAAAACACCCTCTGAAGCTGCGGGTAAGCTCAGCTACTCCAGATCCCTCTGAAGGGTTAGTTTCGGTAGGCTGAATAACTTGTGCATCCGAAGGCCCAGCCATCTCCACGTGGGAGTCAGAGGCGGCCTGTGGTTCTACAAAAGCGGTCGTCAGGGGCTGCGAAGGCGCCTCGCTGAAAACCGGAGAACCGGCGACTGGCCTAGAAGAGGCTTCGTAGTCAGTTTTGGGCCTCGGATGCTTATCCTTGTCTTTTTATGTATTCCGGTTGTTGGAAGTTCCGACGGCATGGTATAATTGAATTTTCTACCAAAATAATGTTGGGCAAAATCAAACCAATATTTAATAGTGCGCTTGCTAAACCTAGCACAAAACCGACAACCAGTGACGTCGTGGTCTGGGCCTAGGCATGGGATACAATAAGAAGGGAAATCCTTATGAGGTATTTGCTTCCCACAAGAAATACAGTTATTAACTTTTACTGACATCGGACTGAGGCAAGAAAAAGTTTCCCCAACGGGGTACTTAGCTTTGTAGAAGACTTCGGTTCTGGATTCGGAATGAAAATCTCAGGAGACGGCCGACCGGCACTTGCGAACTGCTTTTGCTTCGGGCACCGCACGGCAAGAAAGACTGAAGAAAATGGCGTTGGCTGCATCTTATATACCCCTGTCGCACTGACGTCAGGGAGGAGGCGACAGCAACCGATGCCGGACCAAGACTTTGGAACTCAGGCCGACTGGGGAACCGCTTGACGGCAGGATAACCCCAGTGTAATGACTGCAGCAGTGTAACACGATGAACATCATGGCATTATCAAATTCAGCAGTCTTCTGCATTTGAATTCTAAAGAATAGTATCCCTTAGATATATTCTGTACTTGACTGTCCAAGTACACCTCCCTGGAAGTTTTAAATTAAATTGTGAAATCAATTGCAAGGTATTATAGGTATTTGGCAGTAACATTTTAGCATGCTGTATTGTTCTCTTTTTTCCATTAGGGTAAGAAATATTACTTTCACTCAAGGTGAGGGATGAAGTACATGCAAACATGTGTGTAAGTTGCTGTTATTAGACCAGGAGTGTAAAAAAAAACATTTTTGTCACTGGAAGAAAGTCACCAGCAAAACTCCCTATAATAAAGGTGGCTAAGTGACGTGACCAACTTTAGCACTGCACTGTAATAAAATTCTTACATCTGGAATGACGGTATCAAGACAGATATTATATTCAAGTAACCACATGCAATTCCATAAAAGTTTTACTAAAAAACATCAAGTTTAACTGGTATATGGCCTTTTATGCATTGCATTACAGTTGTCAATGGGGAGGGCTCCGTACTTCTCTTCATGGTAGGGACTGTAGCACATGTATGTGACTATATCTATATTAAGTTGTCATTATATTACAAGGAAAAATTACACATCGCTCTCAGAAACAGAAGTTTTCTGACATAGATGCAGAATTGCTCCCCTTCCCAAATTTAGAGTCATAAATAGTGACTTATTACATGCAGATAAAGACACATACATTCTCTTACTCCTGAAATCACTAAATTTACTTTGTAGCTTGGTATCAGAACACTTTTGCTCTAAAATCTTTGTAGAGCATTTCCAATGTTTGCAAAAATGTGATTGTATTTTGCAGGGCGATACTAATAGGCCCCAAATGGCTTTTTCAATCTAAGCTCACCACTACTTTCAGACTGCAGTTGTTAACTACTGATCGAGCTTCCTTAGTTCCTCATGTGATCTACAATGGCACTTCATTGAAATGCTCAACTACCAGTGTCCTCCTGAAAGAGGAAGTTCACATGTTCAGCAGAAACACAGATCAGAACAGCACCAGACAGGAAGTGGGATAGCTGACCACTTCGCATACTCTTGCCTTGGATTAGGGATTCTGTGACTATTCTAGCCATGCCCCTTTCATACTCAAACCTCTTACAAGGAGATGGGTGGGACTGTGTGAGGTGTTACCAACCTACAGGCTGAGATCACTTCATACTAACCTCTAGACAGGGAGAGTTTTATAGCAGCTCCTAGTCTCTACCTGGAGCTTAACTCTGTGTCCATGACCACACAACCTTCACCCCAAGAGAGACCACAGTATGCAAAGCTTGTTCATTCCTTCTTCTTCCCAGTCAGCAGTCAACCATGGGTTACAGTAAAGGCTTCAGTCCTCTGCAAAAATGGATCTAACATGTAAATTATCCATAGCCACACGGCTCTTCTATCTGTTGCCACTTTGCTCACAACAAACATACATACCTGGTATTTTGTTTCTGCTCTAAAAGCTCAACACATATATAGCTACCTAATGGTTACCATAACTTGCTTGATGTGTATTGCCTCATTCCTAATTTGCTTGAGCAGTATCTGTTCACAGTACTGTTCCTTCATTATGCAATTGTTTGCTTTTTATTGTAGTGATGTAATATGATTTTAACATGCTATCATCTATTTTTGATTGAGATAGGCAGCAGAAATAGTGATCATTACTTGCATGCTTTAAGAATGACTGCACTGTCTCCAAACTGCAGTAAACTTGGCATTAGAATATCACGTAAAGAGGGTCTGGGGGTTCAGGTAGGGGACAAATAAAACTTATTTCTGATCAGATTTTTCACATTTCCACAACCTCCCAATTACCTCACGTACATATGCATACAGTTTTTACATACAAAGTTATATGTTTCTTACTCAAATGGCACTGTGTTAAGACCATGAACATTTTAAAGTAATACAGCAGACCTTTACATCATAGCAACAGTGACATTTGGTCATTTTAAGTGCTATATCAAAAAGCATCTGAGACAATGCAGCTTCTTTGCCTTTTTTTAGCTTTCTTCTCCCATACAACTGAATATAAGCTGAGCACAATGCTTCTCCTTGATTACTGGATCTGCCTACCCTCCTAACTAAACCAAACTTGTCTTCATTAGATATATATTAAGCCTCAATGGACAAATCTGCATGAAGAAAAAACAACTCAGACCCATAAGCTAAACTTCATTCAGAACATCTTCTAAAACCTCAACAATAACCTTCTCTGGCATTCATATACAATTAATCAAACACCCCATCTATAATACAAAACTCTGCTCCCAATGAATGAAACATTATAAAAACACAAACCATTCAGTAACATCCCAACAGCGGACCTGCATGTGATGTAAATGCTGGACAGCCCCCAAATAGCTGATATCAGTATGACACTTCATCCATCCTAAGATATCACTGCTATTGTTTTCCCAGTCTCTGTCTGGGAAATTGAACTAAGACATATGCCCCAAGCTTGTGTCTTTTCCTCCTCCCATCCCCTCAGGATGGGCATACATATCCTCCCCTGCTATTACCTCAGACACTACAGCCGATAACAGAATCCCAGTCACCCAGGCCATGGTCAAGGCTTTATTCCTGTATGCCACTTAACTGGCTAGACACCTTGCCTTTAGTTAAGTAATGCATGTATACAAAAATGGGTACGGAGCTGTAGTGATCTCAAAACTTCAGAAGAACATTTCAAAGCAATACAGACGCATTGTCATTTATATGTAGGATCAAACTACGGTCAAAATGACAATTAGGAATGAACTGAAGTATTTGCAAAACAATCCGTTTAAAATAAGTGTACCTATTAGTTTTCTGCAGAGTAGGAAATAAAATTACTATGAAAGGAATAAGAATACATTATTACAGATTCTTTGTTTCTAAAAGAAACATTTTTATATAAGCATGACAGTTTCATGCTTTTCAAATATGGCTAATATATATATTCATGCTTTTCAAATATGGCAAATATGCACATTCTGATTTGAATTTATTTATATTTTAATTTAATTAAACTTCAAGTTAAATTTTATAATCTAAGGAAATTTTACATCCAATTGTCAAGAGTATTAATCTCTGAAAATTTCATGAAACTATGACAGACCGTTTGAAAGATATAAACAAAATAGCAGTTTGGGGACAGATTTCTTGAAAAAGATCACCAGTGAATGAGTTAATCCATGCAATTTTCCTCAGACTGTGATAAAATGATTAACATATGGTTGACAACTAGTCTCCAGTATCATCCTACTACAAAGGATTTCACCAAGATTATACAGACTTTAGACACTAGCTCAAGCCAATTACACCTATACATTAACAAGAGATCAGTTTGTAGATGTCTGAATTTCCTTAATGTGCCATGAGATGCGCCAAGAGCTTTTGGAGATGCTGAGTATCAGGCAATTACAATTATTCTACCACTGAGGAATACAATGTAAAAAGTCTGTAAAGTCATTAGCAGCCAAATGATCCCAAGAGACATATAAATGAGTATCAACTGCATGTACCCAGATAGAGAGTACATGCAGATCATCATATAGAATAAGAGGAGGATGAGATATGTCCAAACACAATCCTGTGGGAATGTCCTAACAGAGAAGAGGCAAACGTTTCAACAACAGCAAAAAGAGATGCCACATTAAAATTACAATCAGTCCATTAGGATATCATGTTCCATCTTATCAAATACAACAGAGATCAAAAAGGACCAAACCTGAGCAATACTACTGCTCTCAAAGGCAATCTCAATGCTAGGGCGAGTTCAAAACATGGGTGAAAATTACCTGGGCTACCATGCACTTTAAAATTTAATTAAACTGCACAAAAACTTCTCTATATCCTTAATAAAAAGGGAAAGCAAGATACGGAGTAGAAATGATCAAATCCAGGACTCAAGGATATTTTCTTAAAGACAGGGGAGTGAAAACAAATCCTCAAAGTAATGCTGGAAAGAGACCAGTTTTCAGAAGAGCTCCAACAATCTGATAAACAATCCGCACCTAGAAGTTCCACACAAGAAAGAAACAATATTATCTAATGTGGACAAAAAGATGCAAGATACACACTTGAAATAAGCAAAAGAAATTCCTCATATTTAGGAATTTAATACCCACACAAAATCAAAACTCTTCAGTGTTCACAGTCAGTACTACAGAGAATCTCTAATCTAAATGAGGCAGTCTTACCTCACAATCAGAGAAGACCCAAAGGTACAGCCTGTCAACTAATATGAAGAGCAAACAGGTACAAACCGCATCTTCGTCTAACTATGTTATAAGATATCTTAAGTGAAAACAAGGACCCTGGACTTATGATCAGCTAATACCACCACTGGCAAAAATTAGATGAAGGCAAGTTCTAACTGAGATACCCTGAAACAGAAAGTAACATTTCTTACACCTAAAAGTGCTGACATGGATTGGACTGAATTGGGTGGATTATACTACCTTTATGGACAAGCCAAGATCACTTACATTGACCACAGGGGAAAAGTGACTTCCAGTGAGAATGAGGTGGAACTTATGAAACCAGACAATGAAACGAGTTACAAGAAAAACAGAAAAAGGACGACCTGCTTTTCTTCCTTGATGGACATTAGTAAAAAATATAGTTCCATTAATTGTAAAAATAGTGGAACAGCTAAGACAGCATTTGGAATGGTGGTAAAACAGCCACTCGCATGTAAGCAGTAAGCAAGAGCCTTAATTCTATTTGATCTTTGGAATAGACAAGCACCATACAATGCACCGGGACCTGATGTTTAGGATTAAAATAGAAACACAACTAGATTTCACAGGGAATGGTGTCAGAGTATCAATGGTATAGAATATGAATGCAGGTGAATATAATCCAGTATAAACATGTGTTGCTGTTAGCTTACAGCAGCTGTCTCTTCTCTTTCTGTTCTAACTCTTGTTCATATACTCAGAGGTAATTACTAGGCTAACAGCCCCCCAGAGGGCCTTTTTAAGCACAGCCTCGCTTCCCAAATTTATCCAGAAGATTAGTATTCAAGGGTTGTTTAATAGGGTATATGTAGGCTAAGAAATCATTGTTTATCCAAAAACTGCTGAATAGGCAGATTCTACAGTCATCTGTTGAGCAGTTATTATAAACCAATACTAAATACTAAGTCAGAAGGAAGAGCTTTTTATAGGCTTCACTAACCTGTTGACTTGGTCATGACTGGAGAAAGTTCCACTTAGATAAATTCAGCAATCCAGTTAATAAATGAATAAATGCATTTTGTTCCTTCTATAGAAACCAAAAGGCACAGGCAAAAAACATGCAGTTTCTACATTTATTAACTAACTTCTTCAAATGGCGTGCTTCCAGTGCCTTCTGTTAGTGAATCTTTATGGCTTGGATGAAGACTGTGTAAATAAATACAAAACTATAGCAGGGTGGTGCTGTCTGTGGAAAACAGGAAATAGAAACTTGAATCCCAACTGACATATGGTTTCCACAGGAAGGCTGTCTTCATGGAATAATTCAGTGAATTAAATGATAAATTGCAAGTTGTATTTTTCACAAATTCTACTGGAGTATGAGCTGAAAGTAATGAAATAATGACAACAATTAGTGAGGAAAGTATCCTTTAAAGTAAATGTATCCATCTTGTTCTAAATGGGAATGATGGTCTACAGAAGAATGACATGAGTGCTTGAAAAAAGTATGTTACACAACAGCAGGCTGACCGGCCTTGAGCCTTCAAGGAATGACCCAAGCAGTGATCTGCCTTGAGCCTTCAAGGAATGACCCAAGCGGTGATCTGCAAAGACAGACTCCTACCTGAATACTTCCTGTGTAATACACTGTATCTCAATGAACACACATTTGAACAACAAAGGATGGACAGCAACAGCAGTCTCTTGATAAGCAGTACTACTGCTGTTCTTGTAATAAATGACAATATTCTTTCCCTATGCCATAAAATGTTTCTTGACCTAATGTGCTCATTATCACAAGATAGAATTATTACATTTGCACAGGATACAAAAATACAAACATTCATGTGAAGTTCTGGCACTACATATAAACTGTAAATAGACATTCTGTGACAAAACCAACTAGGTATGCACTTTGAAACACATTCTAAGACATTATCATCTCTTTTTCCGTTAAAAAAAAAAAAAGTAGCAAGTTATTTGTCTAAGTAAATGTAGTAAATGTATATGAATCTGATTACCTTCTGTGAGGACATAACATACTAACAAAATGGGATCTTGTCTGATACTGACAGAAGATTTCAGTGTGGACCAAAACATAAAGCACACTCAGAGATGGGACCATGTCAAACACTGATAAAAACTTACACAGGACAAAAATTACAATGAGCATATTTTCTTTTAAGACTCAAAATGAAAAAAATATATGGATGAAAGCCTTCATTTCTGTTACTGACAGACAGTATACGATACAATCCAAAAAGAGGAAAGAGTTCTATATCCTACTAAATCAAAAGCAAAAGCACACTGAGCTAGTATGCAGGAGACAGACTACAACACAGCAGTGTCAGCTCATGCTATTAAACTGCAGGATTGCAGCCCCCCAGCTGTAAACAGAAAAGAAAAACAAAAAAATAATTAGCGAGTCCCGGAACTCCGTGCATGGGGAGTATTTGCTAGTAGCTGAAAGTTGTTGTTTGCTTTTCTTATGTATGTTTTATTAGCATGCACTGAGCTAGTATGCAGGAGACAGACTACAACACAGCAGTGTCAGCTCATGCTATTAAACTGCTAAATGTATATGAATCTGATTACCTTCTGTGAGGACATAACATACTAACAAAATGGGATCTTGTCTGATACTGACAGAAGATTTCAGTGTGGACCAAAACATAAAGCACACTCAGAGATGGGACCATGTCAAACAA
Organism: Protopterus annectens; assembly: GCF_019279795.1. Lineage (NCBI taxonomy): Eukaryota > Metazoa > Chordata > Ceratodontiformes > Protopteridae > Protopterus > Protopterus annectens. The sequence continues at coordinate 1,332,051,799 of NC_056733.1, forward strand.
TGATAAAAACTTACACAGGACAAAAATTACAATGAGCATATTTTCTTTTAAGACTCAAAATGAAATAAAATATATGGATGAAAGCCTTCATTTCTGTTACTGACAGACAGTATACGATACAATCCAAAAAGAGGAAAGAGTTCTATATCCTACTAAATCAAAAGCAAAAGCACACTGAGCTAGTATGCAGGAGACAGACTACAACACAGCAGTGTCAGCTCATGCTATTAAACTGCAGGATTGCAGCCCCCCAGCTGTAAACAGAAAAGAAAAACAAAAAAATAATTAGCGAGTCCCGGAACTCCGTGCATGCGTGCAGGAATCCAGACTGGTTAAACAGCAGTCCAGATTAGGAAAGAAGGCATCAGACTACAGATGCCCCCAGAAGTCTATGCGGTTACAACTGCATAGACTGGAAGGGGATCGTGTGCTGCAATGTCTGCAGGCTGGATAACTATAGCTCCTCTCGTGGGACCGCAACGTGAATTGAATTTCAATGGAAGCAGGAATGACGTTTGTATTTCAATGGAGTTTGCACGGCTGGGACTCCAAACTCAGGTTGTGTGTGTGTGTAAAATGCCCCAGTCAAATATACCTGGAGGCTAGAGAGAATGACTCGGGCTCAAACCTGCTGGCTACAAAAATAACTCAAGCTCAAACCTTGCACCTTGGGTGCAGGTAGCAAGAGCCTGATTTCCCTACCCAACACCACTATGAAAACTATTCAGATTTTTGCTTCATATTTTTGTTGTGTTCCTCATAAAATTTGTGGTTTTCTGGATTTTGAATTCACTAAATAATGGTAGACAACTGAATTTCAGACTTCATATTCTTCAGAAAGTACATGGTAACACAAAACCTTTTATTCTAGCAATTTTTTTTTAAGTTTACAAGATTAATATTTGAAATTTGTCCCTATTTTGGGGGCTATATTCCCCCATTATTGGCTTTGTTCAGGTGTTTTGTGCTAAGAGGTTGAGAGCTATGGTGAGAACTGAATTCACTAAATGATATCCATTAAAGTTTCAGTCTTCCTGTCCTTCAATAAACAGCTGATTTGGCATAGCGGTATGTTGCTCTGACTGTAGTACACAGGGTCTTGGGTTCAAGACTTGGCACTGAAATGCATGGTGGTAACACAGCATTTTATTCTAGCAACTTTTCAAGATTATGCAAGCAATGTTTAAAATATGTCCCTGGTTTTTGGGCTTTTGTTCCCCCCACCAATAAATGTTGGCTTTTTCCAGATTTCTTGTGCTGCAATGTTGAGAGATACAAGTCAAGTGTCAAGTGGATTTTACAAGCTTCAGGGGAAGAGAGGTTTAGTGCTCTTTATGCTGAGTCTGCTTGCATTATTAATAGCACAACAGGTAGTATACTTAAATTTTCTGCAGAAGGATGTGTGTTCTACTCCCACAGTATGTAGATGCCTAGCTGATACTGTACTATGTTGTACTTTTAAAGGGGGCGGATGCTGCAGTCCTGAGAATGTCCTCTTTGGTGAAGTTACCTATTAACTATGCACCTGTTATCAGTTTGCCATTCAGTCCCTACTGCAATATTACTAGCTTATCATTTTTTTAATGTAACATAGGCAATTTATTCCTCAAGGGCAACATGCACTTTGTTTGTAGATGAAACAATGAAATATAAAGTTGTTTTCTAGTAGCAACCTCTTCATTAGTTACAGATCTCTTTAATGTGGAATTATTTAGATCACTTTTACTTCTACAGAGATTGTGCATATTTACTGATAATGGTGGATTGTGAGTAGACTTTTATGATGGAAATTTTCTGAACTGGGCAGTTTTATCATTATTGGTGCATGCATTTTGTTTCATTGTTTACTGGAAAAATGTTCAAAACAATAAATTTAAAATGCCCTCTTAACAATTGTACTGTATTATTCAATATAATTTAATACAATCAGGAAGGTGCATCAAAGAACACATGTATGTTTCGTGTGCAAGGGGCCTATGATTTGAAAACAGCCCAAAGTTAATCTTTATCTGCCACTGGCCAGATGTACTTTCTTTGAATGTGGGTTTCAATGCTGTTTCAATGAATGTGAGTTTCAAGGGCAGAGAATTTTAATGCCAAGTCTATTTTCATTGTGAGACTGCATTGCTTTGTTTAGTAGATGTCTATTACTGTTTGTGCTGTAAAATGAAAAAAATAAAACTTTTAGATAAAATTCAAATCATTGTAGAAGTAAAGCAGTATGCACATTACAGTGTTTATGGAAAATAGGGCAAAATACCCAAGTAATTGGTCATTGGAATGGCTGCAGGTGGAGGCCCTATTTAAACATGGTTTTGTGAGGGGAGGAAAGGCAGCAAACTCAAAGACAGCACCAGCTGAACTATACCTTTCAACTGCCCAGATTTTCACAGAATGAATAGATTTTTGCTTCTTATTTTTTTGGTTTGTTCCTCATAAAATTTGTGGTTTTCTGGCAAATCATTTAGGAATGAAGTCACTAAACAATGACAGACATTGAGTTTCAGATTTCATACCCTTCCGAAAAATGAACCGTAATGCAATACCTGTTATTCTATCAACTGTCTAAGTTTACACAAGAGCAATTTTTAGTACTGTTTATATGTTCTCCCAATATATTCGGCCTTGTCCAGATTTCCTGCATTAAGAGGTTGACAGGTACATGCAAATAAATTACTTTATAGAATTAGGTATATCCAAACCTTTCAACTGTCCCCGATTTTGGCTCAAAATGTTGCTCTCCCCCTAATAATCCCTCTGCAAAATGGCAGTTTTGGAAGAAAATGTGGAGGGTATACAATTAATAAATAATTGTAATGATCAGAGTTACAGATTGCTTTTATTTCAGAAATGCATGTAGATTCTCTTAATTTGTCAGCTGCTCAACTTAGCAGTAGTAATATTTAAAAAGTGCCCCTTTCTTTGACAGGTTCCTAGCTGTATTGCGTGTCTATTTTATATTTTTACATCACATTTTTGGTCCGTTTTTCATAAAATTGTGGTTTTATGGCAAATTAGTGGCAAATCATTAAAGACTGAACTTAGAAAATAATGACAGATATTTGAGTTTCAGAGTTCATACCCTTCAGAAAATGCATATTAATGCAAGACCTAATATTCTATTATCTTTCTAAGTTTATAAGAGTAATATTAAAAAATTGTCCTTATTTTTGGGCCTTTGTCCCACTTCTATTTATGGCTTTGTCCAGATTTTTTGCTTTGAGGTTGAGAGGTATGACAAATGTGTCAGGGCCATCACCGTTAGCCAGAGACATTTCAAATTATGACATAATTGTTGCACCCCACTCTCCCGCATGTAGTGACTCTGGATGTGTCCAAGCAAGGCAAGGAGCAGTTATGCAGTGTAAGTGTGCAGAGTATCCCCCCATCCAAGGTAGACACAAGTAGTACAGTGGCTTTTCATCTGTCCTTGATTTTGCAGAATGTTCTGGTTTTCGGTCATATTTTTATACTGTTTTATGCTTATTATTTAGAAAATGCATGTTGTTGCAGTGCCTATTGCTCTGTGTTTAAGTAGCAATGCTTTAATAACCATCAGGTAAGCTTGTCTGAGATTGTAAGATGCAAGTAAGCTTTAATAAGCATACTGTTAAAGAATTATCAACACTGAAAGCATTTTTGTTGTTGCCATGCAGAGAATATTTACATAACTATATAACGTATAAGCCTTAGGTATTGAAATGCATATGACAGTATTTGTAATAAAGGACAGGATTACAGTATTTTCAGAAGCTCATTACATTTGTTGGAGACTTGCAGTCATCGTTGTAGGCTTTATCCGTAAACTAAACAAAATGCCAATCTATCATGTGTGGTCCATAACCTGTGCAGTAATCCTTTAAGTAATTTATCTTGAGCTTGTTTCGTGTTTGTGTTCATTTTTTACTTTGATCATGTTTTCCCCATGAAACAAGCAGATAGTTGTCGTCAGGCAGCAGGTCTTTTTTTGGATAAGAAACATTTTTACAAGTGGGGGTATCACAAAGATTGCTACTTTCAGCATGTTAATTGGTACTTTTATAAAGATGAATATAAATTATAAATAGAACTGCAGTGCAAGGAGAAGTGATTTGAGTTGAGTGCTGCTTGTTTTTTTATACTTGATTTTGACTGATATTCCAGTAATGTATTTAAAAAGTAATTTATTTTTTCATCCCTCACAACATTTTTGTTTCCATCTAGATATTAAGTAAGCTGTCGTGTAGCCAATGCATTGAAATATTTTTTTTCTTCTATACTTCATTTTGTCTTGATTGGACCGACTCTCATAATGACAGTTTGGCACCCAGGTCAGTGTATTTAATTAAAGTCCCAGTTTTTGTGGTTTTAGGAATAGCTCCGCCCCTTTCTAGTTGGCATCACCACTTCCCATTGGCCCCACCCATTCATCTGTCTCCTCCAGCCCCCCTTTGATTTGAAGTCACCAGCCACCACTGCAACACAGATATATTAATGCAGTACTCAAGTCTTAAAATGCTCATAACAAAAAAAATATACAAGCAACTAGTTAGACCTCACCATTATCTGATTAGCTTCTTCCGCATCTCTGTCTTGCCGTTCCTTCAGCTGTTTCTGAAAACCGTTTATTTGTCTGTCGCTGAAAGGGCTCTGCTCATAACCATCTAGCATCAGATGAGCTGCCAAGGTCTGAATCAATGAATCTCTTTTTCGAATAGTTTGCTGGTGGCGATCTGCTTGCAGCTGAAGACGACCTAATATAAAACAAACATTTTGCTCACAACTGCTTAAAAAATTTAAAAGAAAATCTCCTCTTGCAAAATATAATTATTTGTTGTGCAAATTAGAGGTCTTAATTAATTCATATACTTAGAATGGTTCAATGTCATCCTAACAAAAGAAGGCAAACAAAAAAAATATTAATCACCACTGATCCTAGAAACTGTACCATATGAAGGAATGCTACACGTGTAAATGAGATAGTTATTTATGCTTGTTGACTGGGATTGTCCAACAAGGCTTTGTACCCCTTTTCATTGGTGTCCCTGTGAGAAAGCTCCATAAATAAATGCAGTATGATATGAACAGTTGACATAAGTAATAAAGTTCACACATTGCAAGCATGTTTATATACTTAGATACATACAAGTGCAAAGATATAGTTTTTGTGCAGCTACAGTTGGTCAGGTAATAGAAGTGAGCTCTGTTATCATGAGATTGCAGGCAGATATAATTTTAAGAACAAATAGAGTACAATCAATACCCAATAGAATTTATCTATAAAACATACAGGTGACGTATGTGTAGGCATAGGTGAGGAACAAATCACAAGTAGAAAGGTTTTGTGGTATGGGAGTGTCTAAACAGGGGAGAACAGACAGTGTCATGGTATACAGAAGGCATATGATGTAAAAAAAAAAGCAGAAGGGGTATAAACAGAGAAAAGAAGATAGTGTAATGGCATGTAAAAAATACAGTAAGGAAATAGTGGGTTAACTGATGAGGGGAAGTATAAGCCCTTTTATAAACAAGCAGCAGTAAAAAGCATGAAACTTTTCTCTTGGAAGTTTGGCATGACAGAACAGGTAACCAGAAGTTGAAGTTTGGCATGACAGAACAGGTACCCAGAAGTTTTAAAAACTGAATTTGCACATGGGACTGGAAAAGCAAAATCATGAAATCTCTGCAAACTTCAAAGATTCCAAGCAATACTAATCCAAAGCAATACATATAAATCTAATAGTAATATGCTGAACTGTTCTGAATGAGCTTTTCCAATGAATACAGCTAAAGAAAAGTTAGACCTTTTCCATCTTGTGAAAATTATGCCATTCAATCAGAACGACTCTAAAATCCTATGGAAGAACCCATCAGAACTGCTTCCTTTTAATAGGAAATATACAAACAGATATCTCAAATAACATGGAAGGGTTAAAAGCAATGGTTCCCTCCTGGCAAATTCTAAATGTTCTTTATCATTTTAAAATGGCCAAACATATTTCAGGCATCAGAGAATGAATCAACCACCACTGCCTCAAGAATAACAGATAAAAGAAAACTGAAGAGCCTAGAGCAGTCATACAACACCGAAAACTAAACAGACTAATGTTCATAAAAGAAAAACTGGCCAGGCCCAAATTTCAAGAATTATGGATGAACAGACTACTCAACGATGAAATGAGGAACATTCCACCTAACAAAGGATGGATGACAGCCCAGCCTATCAGAGGTGGAAAGAATATAGTACCAGCAATCATAAATGCGTTCATAGTTCTACACGTACGACTGCATTATGACTTTTTTTTCCCGGCTTTACAGTTTTTATACCTGTACTGTTTTCTTGTCTTCTACTCTAGTTTTACTGTAATGCTTTCACTTTGAATTTGTTTTTCTTGCAATTTTTGGAAGTTTTAAGTTTATTTTTATTTATTTATTTTACATTTGTTGACCGGGCTAGTCTAGCTGGATATATGTCCATTTTCAGTAGAGGCCCGGAGAGAAAAGCTCCAAGCAATGGCAGAGACAAAATACAATATATAGTAATTGAGGTTTAGTTAGACTTGAACAGAGCAGTATAGTAGGATAAACTAAAAACAAATACATATAGCAAGCATTTGAGAGATAGCAATCAATAGAAATAATTACAAATTTATTCTTTCATTACCACAGGAACACACAGAGTAGTAGAGTAGAGGAGTATAGAGAGCGCAGGAAGGGGAAAGAGGTGTCAGGATTAGAGCAGGGACAAAGCCAGTGAGTTTTAAGGTATTCTTTGAGTAGCTTTTTGAAAGGAAGAGTGGAAGCAAGGGTGGTGAGTTCATTAGGAAGCTGGTTCCAACTTTTTCCTACTGCGTTGGAAAAAAGTGAGTCCCCTGATTTGTTGTTGGATTTAATTGTGGAAACTAGTAGCTTATTAGCTGAGCGAAGTGTAGTAAGAGTTTTGTAGGGCGTAATCACATTAGTGAGGATTGGGGTATTATTAGGGTGATAAAGAATCTTATGGGAGATGACAAATTGCTGGCAAAGTAGTTCGTTCTGCAGTTCTAACCATCCCAGTTGTTTGATGTTGTGACAGTGGTGAGTTCTAAAGGGGGTGCCAGTGGCAAATCTGGCTATGTTATTGTAACATGTCGAAAGTTTGGAGAGGTTGCTTTTAGAAAGATTGGTATATATTGCAGAAGCATAGAGTAGGGTGGAGATCAGATGGGTCTGGGAAATAGTTATTCTGGCAGAAGGGGTTAGGAAGGGTTTGATTCTGTAAAGGGTGCCAAGTTTTTTGTTAACAGACTTTATTGTAGAGTTAATATGGTGATCATAGCTAGGGTAGTTATCAATTGTTACTCCCAGCAGATGGGTAATAGTGTCAGGGGATATGTTAGTTCCATTGTTAGAGGTTACAGTGAAGTACAGTTGAGGTGACTTAAGAGTACGAACAAAGAGCAATAATTTTGTTTTTTGGGGGTTCAGTAGGAGACCATGCTGCAAGAACCAGTTTTCAGCACTGTTAAATATGGATTGGGTGAGTGACTGGAGAGAGGTTATGGACTTGGCTGAACAAATTAAGGTAGAGTCGTCTGCATATTGTATGCAGGTGGCTTGTGGAATTGTGGTGTGTAGATTATTAATAAACAAAGAAAAGAGAAGAGGTCCTAAAATAGAGCCTTGAGGTACTACAATGTTCACAGGGAGGGGTGTGGAAAGATTATTATCCCAAAGTACAGCTTGATGTCTGTTTTCCAGATATGATTTAAACCATTGTAATGCCTGTGGATCGAGTGATTGGGCTTTTAGTATGTCAATAAGGAAGTTATGATTCACTATATCGAAGGCTTTTGAAAGGTCAATAAAAGTGTAGATGAAAAAGTGTTATTGTTACGATTTTTGTTTATGGAGTCAGAAAAGGACAGCAGGGCAGTTGTGCTATGGAATGGCCTAAAACCGTGCTGGCAGTTGGCAAGTAAGTTATTCTAGAAAAGGTGGTCAAGTAGTTGTCCGTGAATGCACTTCTCCATTATTTTAGCTATTGGATAGAGTAAGGTGATAGGGCGAAAGTTGGAAAGTTCCGTAGATGGGCCACCTTTGTGTAGAGGGATGATGTGGGATACTTTCCATATGGATGGGATTTTGCTTTCTGAGATTGTTCTATTTATAAGTATGGAGATGGGATAGGCAATGGCTTTAGCTGCAATTTGCAGGAATTCAGCAGGAAGACAATCAGCAGAAGGGGTGCAAGATTTAAGTTTTTGAAGGAGGTTACAGATGAAGGATGTAGGTACTGGTTTTATATGAAAGGTTGGAGATGGAGTATTAGCGGTATCTAATGGGGAAGAGGGAACAGGTGATAAAGTATTAGCTAGGGTTAGAATGGCTTTGGTAAAATAGTTATTAAAGGCATCTGGAATCTGGTTTGAGTTATTATGGTCGAAACCTGAGGGGGCAGGAGTTTTAGAGTGGCCTGGCTTAAGAAGTTTGTTTATGCCTGACCAGAATTTTTGTGGTTTTTGTTGGTGGGTTTGTTGAAGGTGAAGGTAATAGTCTCTTTTGTCTTGGAGAATTTCTTTTTTGGTGGCATTTCTTAATTGTTTGAAGTAGAGGTGATCTGATGGATTTTTTGAGGCTCTCCATTTGGCCCAGATTTTATTTCTGAGGAGGATCTTTCGTTTAGTTAGTTTTGAGAGCCAGGGGGCGATTTTGGTCCTTATTCGGGAAGAGAGATAGGGGGCATGGAAATCTAGGATTTGAAGGAATCTGGTATTGAAGTAGGTCACCGCCTCATCAAATTGAAGATGAAGCAATGGCGACCAGTCACATGCTTTTAGTTCATTTTGGAAGCTCTCCGGATTAAAGTGTTTTTTGGAACGGGAGGTTTTAAAAATATTAGTGTTAGGGCTATGAATTTTTTGTTTAATAATACAGGCTAGCATATGGTCGCTGATATCATCGGGAAGGATTCCTGGTTTATAAGTATCAAGATGGCTGTTGAGTAGGATCCAGTCGAGGGTGGATTCCTTAACTACTTGGCTTATGGATTCGAGTAGGAGTGGTTACTATTTGTGAGAAACTGTGAAGATTTATGTGATTGGTAGGATTAGGGGAATTACAGGTTGCCCAGTCTATATTAAAGTCACCTAAGACAATGGTATCCTGAGGTAGGTGAGTAGAGAGGTGGCTAAGAATATTTTCCAGAGTGCTGATATTATTTCCAGGGGGTGGAGGGGGTATGTGCAAATTATACAGATAGATTTTGAGTTGTTGATTTGGAGTTTTACAGTAAGGGTTTCAGCATTAGAATCTGAGGGTAGGGGCACATTGAAGGGTGAGACTCGGAATTCAGATTTATATAATATGGATAATCCTCCACCCTTTTTATTCTTGCAGTCACATCTCAGGATATTATATCCAGGAGGGATAATCTCCTGGTCTAGAGTTGAGGGCTTCAGCCATGTCTCTGTAATACAGATAATATCAAATGAGTGCACATCTAAGAGTGCGTGTAGGTGGGAAATTGTATTGTTTATGCTGCACGTGTTAAGGTGAGCTATCAAAAGGGAGTTAGCTGATCTGTTTGGGAGAATGATTGTGGGAGATGTTGGGTTGTGGTGGTTAGTGGGAATATCGGTATTGCGGCCAGGGTTTGGATGAATATCACCATCTAGTAGGGGGTGTTTTTGAGGATGTTGTATGGACTTAAGGAGTTTATAGTCGTTGTTTAGGGTTTTTTTGATAAGGAAGTAAGCAATATGGGTACATCTATGGTACTTTGGAAGCATATAAATAGAGGTAGAGGTTATATTACTGTGGTTGAGTGAGTTTATATGGGAAATGGGTAGGGTTTGCTGGTAGGGGTGGGTTTGTTCAGGAAAAGAAACATGTTCAAAGAAGGTTAATGTATATGGTATAGTAAGACAAGCAAGAGTAGTAGATAGGAGTAGTAGGTTTGTGTATGTAGACTTGTGTGATGGGGTCATAGTGATGTGTAGATAAGGAGTTAGGGTATGGTAAGGGGAGGAGTGAGGTAAGTAAGAATAAGGATGAGAGAGGGAGAGGGTGCTGTATGAGGTTGAAGAGTAGATAGAAGTGATGAGAAATAGAATGAAATAAAGGTGAATTGTAAGAGAGGGGCTGTATAAAGGTGAAATATAGGAGATATGCTGTATAATATTAACAAAGCAGGATGTGCTGAGGAGAGTGTACCTGATGTGGTAATTAAATTACTAAGAACTTGTAGAGGTAGGGGGTGGGGCTGTTAAGTAGAAGAAGTAGGGGGTGGGGCTAAGTAGAAGATAGGGTGATATGTACAGGGGGTGTGGTTACAGAAGTATAAGGCTAGGACCACTGGGGATGGGTGGGAATTGGGGGTAGGGGAGCGGAGTGAGCCCGGAGGGCGAACGGAGCGGGTCAGAGCAGCTAAAAAAGTTTACAGAGACAAGAGACAATCAGAGAGGATGAGATACCCGAGGCAGAGAAAGTGGTCACAGGTAAGTAGAAAGTGGTAAGGCAGTTAATAGTAGCAAAGGATGGTGGAGTGGGAGAGCTAAAAGAGATAGAACAATAGTATGAAGGAGGGAGAAAAGATGAGCAGGGAAGTGAGAAGTCCCAGGAAGATTAGCAACTAGGAAAAGGGGTGTAAAAACTGATAGGAATCTAGAAAAAGATAAATTAGAGGAAGGGTTATCAGCCAAGGCTGGATTAGAGTGCTACCTAGTGGGCAGAGAGCAGAATACAAGTGTCTATAATAGTGATAGCTAGAGATGGCTCAGTAAAAATGGAGCCAGGGGGGAAGACAAAAGGTGCAGGGACAGAGAGGAGTCTGGCTGCTGGCTTTCTGACTCAGTGGCGGAGGTTCATTCTAAGCTAGGTACAGTGTAAATAGTAAAAATCAGCCTGTGACTAAATACAAATGTATAGTAGGATTATTACAGATCAACTTCAACCAGAAGGCACTCGAGAAGAACAAGAGGCTCGACTCCTTAGTTGTGCTTCAAACACTTTAATGCGACTCACAGCACTCCAAAAACATGTATCACACATAAACGCCAATTACAAAACACAGTGCGTTTTCGTTTCGTATAACTTCTTCTGATGTGTAACTGAATACATGAATGGTTCCACCCCTATCTTTAAATATGCTTTAGGCTAATTACTTAATTAACCAATAAAACATTTAAATACTATTTAAAAGGCACTTCCATAGGAAACAACCTAAACATTTCTACTTAACATATAAAAACAACGTATATAAAACGCACATTAAAAACCTACCAATATATGCATAATACCTAAAACCAGCTTAACAACCTAAAAACTACTGTAAATACATTTAAGATACATAAATAATACAAATAAAATAATTTAATACAATTCATAATCAGCAGGAGTTAGCACCATCTAGTGTTCAAATACAATTATTACAGATCAACTTAATGTTTAGGACCTACTTCCTTGATCTTTAAACAACAGGGAAATTGACACCACAACAGCAGAAGTTGGAGACCAGTCTTTAGGATGGTTGAAGGTAGATGGAAGGGGTCCTTAGTGACTAGGCAGGTCCTTTCGTGCAGGATGGGAGCTAAAGAGTTCCTTGATCTTTAAACAACAGGGAAATTGACACCGCAACAGCAGAAGTTGGAGACCAGTCTTTAGGATGGTTGAAGGTAGTTAGAAGGGGTCCTTAATGACTAGGCAGGTCCTTTCGTGCAGGATGGGAGCTAAAGAGTTCCTTGATCTTTAAACAACAGGGAAATTGACACCAACAGCAGAAGTTGGAGACCAGTCTTTAGGATGGTTGAAGGTAGTTAGAAGGGGTCCTTAGTGACTAGGCAGGTCCTTTCATGCAGGATGGGAGCTAAAGAGATTCGATCCTATGATCTGAAGCCAGGGACACACAGCAGCCAGGGTAGGTACAAGGATAATAAAGTTAGGGCCAAGAGGCAAATATCTCTGTTCCAATCTTTGCCTGTAAAGCGATTAGCTGTGTCTGAATTGTGGGAAGGGCTGAAAAATAATTTTTATTAGAGGTAATGAGAATAGAACATGTTTTAATTCTGAGAACTGCCATGTAAGACTGCTTTGTGAGTAGTTTTTATTTTCCATACCCATTATGTAAATTTGATTTTAGAATCCCTCCCAGTCTTATACTGTCTGCGTGCACTACTGAGTACTAACAGAAAAATGACAATTTGGTGCATACAGGACAACAAAATAATCTTTTAGTCATAAAACTATTTAACATACATACCCAGTTACTAGATACACAGAACATTGCACTTTAAGAAAAGCACGAAAGCAAAGCAATATATCACCTAGTTAAGCACAGCCTACTCTTACAAGCTTTTATAGTCAACTAAAACATATCTACAATGATGTAAGGCTTCTTCTGTTGCATCATATACTTAAATATTTATGTGGCTGTGGTATCACTCTATTTTCAAATAAGAAAAAAAACAAAGTTTTTTGCAAGATGCTCTCTCTCTCACTCCCCTCCTCTTCTGCTTTCAGACAGATAGACAGAACCCGTAAGTTTTGTCATGTGTCAGCACTTTTGACTTCTCGTTGTCACATCTCTGTTAAAACATTCATAGAATTTTGCCTGGTGTCCAACACACATGTTCTCAAGCAATCCTGTCAGCATAGAGCTGCATACTTTTCAAAGAAACAGTCCTTGTTCAAGTCAGCATAAACTCTTCATAATTGCTGGTATATTCAGATATATTACATACAAAAATCCATTTAAGAAGACAGATGTACATCTTCATGTAAAATAACATGTTGATCAATCTCTGTCAAGTCATAAAAGATCAAACTGAGAAGACTTTGCCCTCAGACTGATTAAACTTCACTCCCTTCCACAACATCCCACTAGATGCATCCTGCAGCACCTTCAACATTAATCCTCTTTTCAAATTACTTTTAAATCTCTAACCTAGTTCTTCATACTGTGCTATGAAGCAAGAAGAAAAGGTTAGCTGTGTACAAACAAAAAATAAGTAACCTGGGGTACAAGTCTACAATGTTCCTCCCTGCATTCCACAACATCCCACTAGATGCATCCTGCAGCACCTTCAACATTAATCCTCTTTTCAAATTACTTTTAAATCTCTAACCTAGTTCTTCATACTGTGCTATGAAGCAAGAAGAAAAGTTTAGCTGTGTACAAACAAAAAATAAGTAACCTGGGGTACAAGTCTACAATGTTCCTCCCTGCATTTCATATTTTGACTAATCTGCCACCTGTTGGCATATGGTTACAAAAAGGTGAATATAATCCCTCTACAGTTTTTTACCCAAACCTCAGAATCCTAATTCTATGTATTCTTCTCAAAGAACCCTTCTTGCAAGCAGACTCCCCAGACAATGCTTAAGTTGTGCCAAGTTCACTGGCAATTTCCAAGTGTGAGACATGTAGACATTTCCTTAAAGTACAGGCAAAGACCTCTAAACAAAATGGTCAGAGAGTACTTCCTACCTCCAGCACAACGTATGCAAAGGTACTAACCCAGTGATACTGGAAATGTGCATTGAAACAATGTATGGCGCACACACAATCACTGGGTAACAATCACAAGACAAAAAGTTAAACCCCCTCCTTATAATCAAAGCAGAACATATGGAAAAATCCACATAACGGGCGACTGTTATGACATGCACAAGCTCTGCACTCACAAAAACTGGACATGGGACTGACAGTGTCCTCTCCCCTGAACCTCATACAAGGGATATCAGTATGGCTTTGTAGCAGATTCTGGGTTCTTGTGATGATTTTCACTTTGCAATTGTGCATGCCAGAATCAGGACACTAGATTATCCTCTGTCCCAGTGATGCAGAGAAATGAGGCTGACCTTGCGAATGCCTTTAACCAGGCTAGTGAAACCTTTGCCGTTAATGACAGCCTCTTTCAATGGCAATGACACCTAAATGTGCAGTAAAGATTACTGGCTCCAACTTCTAGCTTACACTATAGCATCAATCCAAGGGGCTTCAGCTTGAGAGGAATGTGCTTATACTGCATCTACTCTGCAGCTTCTCAAAGTTTTCACATGGTTTATCCTTATATTCTCTAAAACAGAATGTAGGCTATATTGGGATGGCTCAAGGCTGGCTGTAGAGGTAAGGTTAGCTTTTACTTCCATTTAAAGTCTATCCTTATATGCTCTAAAAATAATGTAGGCTATATAGGGATGGCTCGAGGCTGGCTATAGAGGTAAGGTTAGCTTTTACTTCCCTTTAAACACAGTTATTTGCAAAAAAACTGCAGTCTCTCAAACCACCAGTAATGTCTCTGAAGGTCCTTCAGAACAGTTTAATGGTTTACGATGGTCCATTAAAACAATGTATTTTTTCCTGATGTAGCTCATTTTGTTAACTTTGGTGGCAATCCTGCATTTTATGAGTTGTCTCTCAGAACTAGAATGGTCTAGTTGGTTCTATGACAGTTCAGTCCAAGCCACTTAAAAATTAAGCCTCTTAGTAACGTGAAACTGCTTCTTTTGGTGTAGCCCTGCATCACTGAGAAAAGGTCTTCAAAATTCTTTGGCGATATACTTGGCCTCTAACTAGTTTGGTGTGCGCTCCCCCATTATAAGCTCTAAAATTAGCTAGGTGTGTGCTTTGTTATCCGATCTGCTACTCATTTAACTGTATATACCTTCAAAAGGAGATCTGTAACACTACTTTCTAACTTTCAATAACTGCATTTTAAGCCTTTTAGAAAAAATCAAATCATATATTCATGGTACAAACAAATGCCCACTTCTCCACAACCATTACCGTTACTAATGAAGTCTAAACATCAAAATTGTTCCCGCAAAACTTGTCACGTTACAGTATTCATTAAATTTAACATCTCTAAAATTCTGATTCACAATGAAGTAAATAAACTTTTGTATAGTTATGTAAACTTAATGTATCAATAACTGTTCAAGCTACACACATACTGTCAGCAGCAGAATTTTTTTCAACCATCTGAAAGTTTTTGTACGAGACCAAACAATCTTGTTCAAGTCGTCTAGCTGTCCAGACATTTACAGAAGTATGAAAGTGATGGTCACTTGCACAATGATATAAGAGAACATCACTTACTATCTCTCTAGTTGTTCTAGACAGATAGCGGTATCACTAGCAGCCATGTTTGCCCATCATGTAAGCTTAAAGGTGTTATCTTATTAATGGAAATTCGAGAAGGCTCTAGTAGACTCTTACAGGCATTATTCAGCTTATGCTACAGAAATGCCTGGAGACATCATAAGATGTTGCATGAGTGAAAAAGTACAGTTTTGTACCTACCATAAATGTAGATGTTCGAGTGCTCATACAGCTGCAGTTATAACAGATGGGTTATCCTGCCATCAGGCGGGTCCTCAGTCGGCTGAATTCCAAAGTCTAGGTCCGGCGTCAGTTGTCGTCGCTTCTTCCCTGACGTCAGTGCGGCAGGGGTATAAAAGAGGCAGCCGGCGCCATTTTCTTCAGTTTTTCTTGCCCCAGATGTCAGGTGCCCCCAGAAAGAAGGTAAACATAATGTTATGCAAAGATGCAATGTTGATAAATCAAAAAACAGTAGTTGCAAGCAAATACACCATAAAAGAATACCCCAAAAAGGTTATATGAAAAGTGTTTGTCATAAGGCCTGTCCTAAGAGGGGATGGAGGGAGGGAAACCTGGACGGCAGCTGTATGAGCACTCAAACATCTACATTTATGGTAGGTACAAAACTGTACTATGTTCATCATGCATACAGCTGCAGTCATAACACATGGGTAGAATCCCAAAGCTAAGTAAGGGTGGTAGGCACTAAGTGGAACTAGGAGGGGCTAGGATGCCCTGCAGGACTGCTGTGGCAAAGCCCGCTCTAGATTTTGAGTATAGTGGGAGGTGATAGTGCTTGGAGAAAGTGTGCACTGAACTCCAGGTGGCTGCTTCCAAAATGTCCTTGGTAGGGACCCCCCTGAGGAAGGCTGCAGAGGCAGCTGTGGCTCTGGTTGAGTGGGATCTGATGCATGTAGGCACAGTTTTTCCATGAAATGAGTAACAAAAGCATATGCAGTGGGCTATCCATTTTGAAATGGTCTGTTTGGAAATAGCCTTTCCCTGAGCACCTGCAGCATAGGACACAAAGAGTTGCTCAGAATTCCTGAATGGCTTTGTTCTGTTCAAATAGTAACGAAGTTGTCTGTGAACGTCCAAGGAATGTAGTAGTCTTTCCCCTTTGTTTTGTGTATTAGGATAAAAGGTAGGTAAGTGGATAGTCTGATTCAAAGCTACACTGGATACTACCTTTGGCATAAAGGTAGGGTTGGTTCGTAAGGAAACTCTGTCCTGATGGAAAATGATGAATGGTTGCACAGCCATGAGGGCCTGTAGCTCCGAAACCCTGCATGCTGAGGTGATAGCCAGAAGAAAGGCTGTTTTCCATGACAAGTACTGTAACTCTGTTGAAGAAGCTGGCTCGAAGGGAGGAAGGGTCAGCTTTTCCAATACGAAGATGAGGTCCCAAGCAGGGACTGGTGGTTTCCTTGGGGGTTTTATATTCTTTGCCCCTCTGAGGAACTGCCTTAAGAGAGGGTGAGAGAATAAAGGAGGATCTGTGTTGTATTGTGCAGAAATGGCTGAAGCGTGGATCTTGATGGAGGAGAAGGAAAATCCATTGTTTAACATCTCAGCTAGGTACTGTAAAATTTGAGGTACATTTATTACCCAAGGATTCTGTCCCTTTTCTTGATTCCAGGCACAAAATCGTTTCCATTTGGCGGAGTAGGCCTTTCTAGTAGAGGGTCTTCTGGCCTCCAAGATGACATCCTGCACCTCCATGGAGAGGAGAAACTGTTGGGAAATCAAGGAATTCTCCATGCAGCTAGATTTAGAGTTTTGAGATTGCTGTGAAGGGTTTTGTAGTTGTGCTGGGACAACAGAAGAGGGACTAGAGGTAGGATCCATGGTGGGGAATGTGTCAGGCTCTTCAGGAGCGGATACCAGTGTTGTCTTGGCCAGTCTGGAGCAATGAGAATCATTTTCGGCCTCTCTGCTCTGGCTTTTAATAGAACTTTGGGCAGCAGAGGAAGAGGCGGGAAGGCATAGACTGTCAATGTTGCCCAATTGAAGGAAAGTGCATCCACTTTCCAGGCCTGTGGATGATAGGTCCTTGAACAAAATTTTTTCAACTGGCAATTTCTGTGGGTAGCAAAGAGATCTATGTCTGGCTGTCCCCATGCCTGAGTTGTCTTTGTGAAAACTCGAGGATGCAACTTCCATTCGTGTGGATCTGTCATATTTCTGCTTAGGTTGTCTGCCAGTGTGTTTTCCTTCCCTGGCAGCAATTGTGCCTGTAGTTGAATTTGCAATTCCAGTGCTGTGTTCCATAGGGTCATGGCTTGCCTGCACAGGGGGTATGAATAAGTTCCCCACCCTGTTTGTTTATGTACCACATCACTGTGGTGTTGTCTGTCCTTATCAATAGCTGGCCTGGATGCAGTAGGTCTTTGAAGGTCATAATAGCCTTTTGCATGGCTAGCATTTCCTTTTGGTTGATGTGAAGGTGCTTCTCTTTTCGGGTCCATTTTCCCCGAATGCACTGATCTGTCATGTGTGCTCCCCAGGCGTAATCTGAGGCGTCTGTTGTGATGATTTGAGTTGCTTGAGGTACACAGAAAGGAAGACCTGTGTTTCTTTGGCAAGCTTGAGTCCACCACAAAAATTCCTTTTGAAGGCATGGAATGAGTGGTATAATTGCTTCCAAGCTGTGGCTGTGTTGAGACCATAAGTTTTTCAGGTACCATTGAAGTTTCCTCATATGCAGCTTTGCACATGGGATTAGTAGGATGCAAGATGCCATGAATCCCAGAGCCTGCAGGACTTTCCTTGCAGTTAGCCTGGTGTAAGTTGCCATTTTCTGAAGTATTGAGACAGTTGCCCTTGCTTGTCTGGCGTGAGGTAGGCCATCTGGGTGGTTGTATCCAAGCTGGCACCCAGGAAAATTATTTGTTGAGAGAGTATTAGTTTTGATTTCTTTTTGTTGACTGTGTATCCCAGGAAGTTCAACAGTTTTATTACAAATGCCAGGTGCTGCAGTAGTATGTCCTTGCTGTCCGCTTGGATCAGGCAGTCGTCCAGATATGGGTAGATTTGTATCCCTTGTAGTCTGCAGAAGGCGATTACTGATGCCAGGCATTTCGCAAACACTCTGGGTACAGTAGATAAGGGCAATGCAGGGAATTGGTAATGGGTTGAACCTGCAAGAAATCTGAGGTATCTTCTGCAATCTTGTCTGATAGGGACATGCAGGTATGCCTCCTTGAGGTCCAATGTTACCAGCCAAGACTCCTTGCCCAGCATGGGAAGAAGCTGCTGTAATGTGAGCATCTTGAATTTTGGCACCTGTAGATATGTGTTTAGGATGGATAGGTCTAAGATAGGTCTCCAATCTTTGTCTTTCCTTGGTACCAGGAATAGTCTGGAATAAAACCCTTGACCTTGTTCTTTTGCAGGTACCTCTTGAATTGCTTTCATGTCCATGAGAGCTGAAACTTGTTTTTGTGCCTCTGCCCTTTGATTTTGTGGCAGGTTTGGCATGCCTCTCATTTTTGGAAGGGTGTGAAAGTGGAACCTGTAGCCTCTGTCTATAATGTCCAGAATCCATTTGTCTTTTGTAACAATATGCCAATTTTTTGAGAATAATGGGTTTTCCGCCCAAAGGTGCTGCCATTAAAGCTTTGCTTGGCAGGTGTAGGGGGAAGTCATTGTGCCTGTTTTCTAAATGACTGTGATCTATCTTCTCCACCTCTTGGGGTTGGTGCTTGCCACTGTCTGGGTCTGAAAGATCCTTGAGGTTGCCCTCTACCCCTTGGGCGCCTGTATCTGCCCCTTTGAGGTCTGTCCGTGGCTGGAAAGGACCAATTTTTTGAAGGCCAGTTTCTGCTGAAACGTGGAGGCTGTACCTGCAGGAAATCTTTCACCGTTTGCATTGATTTCGCTTTTTCCTCCATTTTCTTTAGCACCTCCTCAGCTTTAACACCAAACAATACATCTTTTTGAAGAGGTGCATCTAATAATTTAGCTTTGACATGATCTGGTAAGGTTTGCTCTTTGAGACAAGCATGCCTACGTATAACAGACCCCGTAACAGCAGCTCTACATGAGGCCTCTAAAGCATCAAAGCCACACTGCAAGGTATGTTTACCCACTTGCTCTGCACCATGCAACAAATCCTGCAACTCTTTTAAATCTGGTTGTTCTGGTTGTGTCATCTTGCTTTTCAGCTGAGATATCAAAAACTGCTGATACTTTAACATATGGAACTGACAGTTTAATGCCCTCATGGTTAAAGTGGCCGAGGTGTACACCTTTTTCCCCCGCCTTTCTAAAGCTCTGGAATCTCTCTCTGAAGGTAATGGGTTTTTAGCAGTAGAGGCCTTAATTCCCTTGGGACCCTGTGAAATTGTTTCTGGGTCAGCAGTATGGCTTTTATATAGGAACTGGTGGGAATCAGGAACCCAGTAATACCTGTCTGGTTTAACAGGAGCTGGAGGCAAAGAATCTGGATTAAGGCTGGCTTCTGTGTACAAATCATCCAATATATCTAAAACAGGAGGGATAGCCAGAGGCCTATGCTGGGGGAGTAGAAGAAATTCCCTGAGCCTTTTCTTGGAATCTGAGTAATCTTGGCCTTCCCAATGAAAGTGTTCCCTCTATGTATGCAGGGTTGCCCCAAAAGAGAAGTCCTCAGGGGGGGAGACCGAGGGAATAGACTCCTCTGCATCAGAGTCTTCGAATGGAGAATAGGCATAATCCTGGTCCTCAGACAGTTCTGAGGTAATCGAAGCTTGATCTGAGGAAGGGTAGTCTTCCTTTAATCTGGGCCTTTTGTCAGAGGGCGGTTGAGAACCCCTGATAAGAGTAATCAAATCCTCAGCCAT
The DNA here is from genome assembly GCF_019279795.1 of Protopterus annectens. Classification (NCBI taxonomy): domain Eukaryota; kingdom Metazoa; phylum Chordata; order Ceratodontiformes; family Protopteridae; genus Protopterus; species Protopterus annectens. Next base: position 1,332,071,683 of record NC_056733.1, read on the forward strand.
TCTAAGCATCTGTTTTTTAGGCATGGTGCCTTAAGAGGGGGTCTGAGGAACCTGTTTTTTAGTTTTCATGGCTGCTTTAGATTTAGTGAAGGCTTTAATAGAAAAGGAGGAAGGCCTGAAGACCCCTTGAGAAATGGCAGGCCTGTCTAAATTCTGAGTTTCCCCGCCAGGAGTGGCGTCGGGATCTGTAGTAGGAATGGGGGCCGAGGAACCTGCGACCTCGGGTACTGAAGACACTGGTAATGCATTGTCATCGGTAGTCAGGGGCTGCGTAGGCGCCTCGCTGAGTACCGGAGAACCGGTAGTCGGCCTTAGCGTGGTTTCAGTAGGTGGTGCGGACCTCTTATGTCGGTCCTTATCTTTGCGTTTTTTGCTCAAAACTGGAGTCGGAGTATCCGACGACATAATATAATTAAAATTTTTGCCGAAAAAGTGAAGGGCGAACTCTGCCCGATGCTTAATAGTGCGTTTATTGAATCTAGCACAGAAACGGCAGGCCGAAACGTCGTGGTCTGGGCCTAAGCAAGGTATACAGAAAGAGTGGAAATCCTTATGCAGTATTTGCTTCCCACAAGAAATGCAATTATTAACTTTGTCTGACATCGGTCTGAGGCAAGAAAAGTTTCCCCAACGGGGTACTTAGCTTTCAAGAAAACTTCGGCTAAAATACTTTCGTAAATCTCAGGAGCTGGCCGACCGGCACTTGCGAACTGCTTCTGCTTCGGGCACTGCACGGCAAGAAAGACTGGAGAAAATGGCGTCGGCTGCCTCTTTTATACCCCTGCCGCACTGACGTCAGGGAAGAAGCGATGACAACCGACGCTAGACCTAGACTTTGGAATTCGGCTGACCGAGGACCCGCCTGACGGCAGGATAACCCATCTGTTATGACTGCAGCTGTATGCACGATGAACATCAGCCTAACCTCTGCATTCCTTTTATTTCTGACCAATATCAGTAATCTTCCAACCCTTTGGCTTGGCCCGATAACCATTTTGAGATTTAGACTTCAAGCATTGAGCAGCATGACCCTCAGATTGCATTTGGTTGTAGCTTTTACGGTGGTAATTTGGTCTTTAGAACACCGCCTAAAATAGGCACTATAGGGGTGGCAAAAGTCTAGGCCAGTATTTGGAAGTCAGGGGTGACAGATGTAGGCCATCTCTGGCAAAGCATCGAGGTCTGTCAATCATGTCATCCCAGGCAGACAAATACTGGATCCCCTTACAATGACACCAGAAACTTAGCCAATTGTTGAACTCAATAATTTTCTGCTTGTACTGTGGTATCATTCTGAGTGATGGTAGCATGCTGCTCAAGGAAAGGGTCATACCCACCTGGGCTACATAATCCGAGAGCTCCTCCATGTCTCTTTTCATGAAGTCCAGGGAGGTATGTCTCAGGTCATTCACACCCATATGTACAATGACAGAGTCATATTTGTACCTGTTGTTGAGGGATCTAAGTAACAATGACAGAGTCATAGTTGTACCTGTTGCTGAGGGACCTAAGTGAGTGCATTATGTGGCGGATCCTAGCACCTGACAGGCAGCTGACTGTTGCTTTCTCCTTATTCAGCCTAATGAGTGGGACATCAGTGTGCCTCACTATCGAGTGACCTATGATTAGTGCGCTGGGCATGATGTTTTGCCTTAGGGGCTTTGGTTGAGTGGCACACTGTTTAGGAGAGTAGTGTGTCTCGTGATTAGTGTTTTGTTGTGGTGGTCAAGGGCGTTTCTGCCTTGGAGGTCTCTGCTGTTTGGGCAGATTTTTATTGAGAGCCTCTGTGAAAGGTGGGTGTGTGGCTTGTGTTTTTTTGTGAAGGCAGTGCTGGTGTGTGTTCTGGAGAGCTATATGTGCCATGTGGTGTGGTGCAAGTGTTGACCTTCTCCTCTTGATCAGATATTCCGGTCTTGGCTGGAGAGTGTGCGGCTTCCAGTTTGGATATATAAGTGCATCTCTTGCAAATCTGAGTGTTGGGAGGTAAGAGGAGAGGGTTGTCAGTGTACATGAGGCAGATGCTACATTGCCTCAGGATGCCCAAGTTCACCAGGGTAATAGGAGAAAGCACAGGGAACTGACCTTTAGACATGCCTGGAGGGGTGGGCATTAATAATAAGTACTGGAGCTGTTTTCTTGTAGAAAGATTAGTGCTGGTAGCACTTTTGTGTGCTACAATAATTGCTACAAGAAGTCTGGTCGTCAAGTGCTAGACTAATAAGCTAGTAAAAGTACAGGAGAGTTGAGAACTAGCAGATCTAAGGAAAAAATAATTGAAGGGCAGACTTTGGCACCTCTGAGAAGCTTACAAACAGTCCTGGATACAGGAAATCTGTATCTGGACTAGACTAGTTACAGGAAAGGTGGGAAACAAGTGCAAATTCAGGCTTTTAAACCAGAAAGTTGAAAGAGATGGAAAAAACTGACCAAACGGCTAATAAACTACAACTTCTGGGCCAGAAACCACTCCTCTTATGGTAGATAGGCTACCCAGTGTTTACCACTCCCACTGATAAGCTAGAAAGCTTCCCTCAACACAGAAAGGCTTGGCGGGGCTCAAAAGCTTACAAACCGTCCTGGATGCATTCTTGTCCTAAACTGATGTTTTCTTGGTGCTGCAGCTTTCCTGCTTGAAAGGTTGCTTTTACACATTTCTCAAGACCAAATGACATTCTTATATCATCTGAAAAAAATTCTGGCAACTTGCAGTTGTGCTTTCAGTTCCTCATCTGATGAGCTATACCGTTTTTAAATCATCAACAAAGAGAAGATAAGTCTTTACACTTTGCTGCTTTCCAGGAGCCAAATTATAGTCATGACCTAATCTGTTAATCAGACAGCTTAATGGGTTAAGGGCAAGGCAAAAGAGCAATGGTGACAAGTCACCCTGGAATACCCCCCTTTGGATTTTTATCCTTGGAATCATAATCTGTCCTTTATGATGGCTTAACTACAAAGTGGCTCACCACTGTTTCACGGTCGCTGTGACGTAGTTCATCAGTGTAGGGTGTATCTTAGAAATTTTTAAGTAATCTTTTATCCATGAATGTGGGATACTGTCAAATTTTTTTTGTAGTCAATCCATGCCATACTTGTTTTCTTCCCCTTTTTATAGTTCTCCACTATGACTTTAACAACAAATGATCATTTGTTCCATATGACTTTCTTTTATTGTCATTGTTGAGTTTTCTTCTAAATGACTATAAACTGTTGGCATTAATTTCAGTGTACAGTTTATATGTCGTCGGAAGGCAAGTTACTGGTCTATGATTTTTAGGGTAGCTTGCAGGTTCACTCTTAAGCAGGAACACTGTTTTTCCTGCTAGCCAGGTTGGTGTCCGTTCAGAGTGCTCACAGAAACCGTTCTTACTCATGGCTAAATCTCCGTGCTAAGATGTAAATACTTTTTAACCAGAAATTAGGTACTTCATTTGGGACTGGGGTTTTCCTATTACAGGCTTTTCTTAACTTTGTTTCAATCTAGCTGGCTGTTACTACATCCCATTTCATATTCTGTATCATTAAACTTCTAATTTTTTATTTTACTTCTTCTGTCCATTTAGCATCTTTGTTATGTTCCACAGGATCTTTGTAAATACTTCTCCAAAATGTATATATTTCTTATTTTTTTGGGTGGTCTTTCAGTTCCTTTTACCTTGTTTCCCAATTCTCTATAACACTTTTTTGGGTCATCAATAAATTGTTTACTTTATACTTTTCCTTTATATTTATCTGTGTACCTTCTAAGTTTTTCTGCCTGTGCTGATATTTTTAGTTTATTATTTGTGATAGTGCAGGACAGATCCTAATCTGTTATAATACTGCGCATTGCTTTTATCATGTCTATCTTTCTGGGTCTTCTATACTCTTCTAACAGTGACATTTCTTGTCTTAATTGCTTTATAGTTTTCTCTATTTTATACTTCCAAGATGGTATTCGATTTCTCTCCTTCCATTCCTTTACTACCCTGTGTTACTGTGGTAAAGTTTTGTGTGTTATTAATTTAGCTGCAAAGTAATATATCCTGTTTACTTATGTTATATTGCATGGATATCTACGGATAGTCCTAATTACTGTGTTCATTTGCTTTCAAACTTCTGACCTTTTGGGTTTTATTGACTTTCTGCAGTCTAGTTCCTTCACCGATTTTAATATGTCTATCTAGCTCTATTAAATCAAGCAACTCTTCTCTTAATGAAATTTCTCCTAAACCAAGGGCTAATTTTTTTGTCTCCATTTCCTGCAGGCATTCTGTAGAAAGTTCTATAGCATCTTCCTGAGGCACATTCTCTACAATTTCATCCTGTCATCCATTACTCTGTCATATGGGGATTCAATGGCCTATCAGTCCTCAACATTGACTGCGTCAAAGTTGCCACAGTTTACTGTTCCTTCCCTTGCGGTCCAGCTTCAAGTGAACTTTTATACTGGTTTCTTATGGAAGGCTCCAAAATATCTTCATATGGTAACTGACCAGTTGCTTCCCATTCCACTAGTTTCTCCTCAACTTGGACGTCCATTGCTCTAGCTTGCTGGGGTACTTTCTGAGTTAGATTTTCTACACTGAATTCTTTGCTTAGCAGATACTCCATAACCTCAGCTTCTATTTCTTTAACTTTTCCATCACTAATCTTCTTTTCTACTTTTCCTCTTTCTCTTCTTACTTTTGTATTGCAAAGTTTTCCATGCCCGGATTCCTTTGCTGCCTGTATTTCTCTTCAAATATCTTTGGTGCTGCTGTTTTTGTACTGATTAGTTTTGCTTTCTCCTTTGCATAAATATCACACCATATTAAAATCTCTTTCTTCCCCATGTCAGTATTTCTTCTTCAGAAGTCTCGTGATCTTCCCGTTTCATAGGTGGGTACTAGGCTATCTGCCCGAAGGCATTTATAAGCCTAGCCTCCTTAGATTAGTTCCCTGTGCCTCTGTCCAGCACAGCCACTGAAGTGATCCCTGGGGTAAACTTTCTGTTTCCCATCCACTCATCAAGGTTTCTCTTGAAGAGTGTTAGTGAGGAGCTCTGCCTAATGTAGATTGGAATCTTGTTCCAAAGCATGGGAAGTCTCTGTGACAGGAACCTAGCTCTCCAGCGTGTCCTATTTTTTGTTGTGGTGAGGTTTAGATCCCTAGAGCGTGTGGCTCGAGGGGATAAGCTTTTCTTTAGGTGGAGCATGTCGATCAGTTCTGGGTTAGACATGGCCTTGTATGTCAGGCAGAGATCACCTCCGAGTAGGCGGTATGCAACAGAGTACAGCTGGAGTTTCTTCAGTCAAGCATAGGGCATCTGTTTGAGGCCAGTGATCCTCTTGGTGAGGTACTTCTGTGGTCTTTCCAGCTGTTGCAGGTGTCTTGTAAGATACATCCCAAATGGGGCGTTATACTCTATGATGGGTCTGATGAGCGATGCGTAGAGGAGCACAATGACCTCTTCTGATCTGGATGAGAACCCTTTTGTGATAAGGTGTGCCACGTAGAAGGATTTTCTAACCATTTTGGCAATGGGATTATCAAAGGAGAGTTTACTATCTACTTGGGTCCCCAGATCCCTTACTACTTCTTCCGTATTTAGAAGACTACAACCTATGTGGTAGTTTGTGGGTACTTTGTTTTTTCCAAAGGGGATAACTAGGTTCATAGATTAGTACTAGGCTAACTACCCTTGTGAGCCATTTTAAGCCTAGCCAATTATCCCTTGTGAGACTCAAACCCTGCACCTTGTGTTTGTAAGGCAAACATCTGAACCATTAGGCCACCCTCCCAACCCCTTGCACTTTTTGGCATTTAGCTTGAGGCCATGATTTTGACACCAGGTGTCTGTCTCAGTGGGACCCTTTTGGAGGATATCTGTGTCAGCTGGAGAGTCAATTATAGCCCCTAGTTTTCAGTCGTCTGCAAACTTGGTCAGCCATAGTCCTCCTGTGCTTGCCTGTACCTCTGAAAAGTATATGCCGAATAGGAGTGGTCCTAGGGCTGAGCCCTGGGGAATGCCACTTGTAACCGGTTTAGAGTCAGACCTAGCTCCCGCAACTCTTACCATGTGGGTTCTGTCCATGAGCCAGTTGGCAATCCATCTTGTGACATAGGGGTGTATATGTTCAGGCTGGTGAGTTTGTCTATAATACCAGAATGGGGAATGGTGTCAAAGGCCTTTGCGAGGTCTAGGTAGGCTGTGTGCACCACCTTTCCCTCGTCTACAGCCTTGGTAACTGTCTCAAAGAAGTCCACCAGGTTTAGGAGGCATGATCTGCCCTTAACAAAGCCGAACTGGGTAGGGTCCAGTGTTTGGAGGTTCCCAATGTCTCTGTTAATGAGTTCCATGATGATGCGCTCCATAGCCTTGCAGACCAAGCTAGACAGGCTTATAGGGTGATAGTTCCCGGGATCTGTTGTGGCTCCACCTTTGTGGAGCAGAATAACCGTTGCTGTGCACCACTCTATGCTTACATAACCTGTCGAGAGGCTGAGTTTGAACAGTGTGTTTAGGTGAGGGGTTAGTTCGTCTTTGAGTTTGTGTAGGACGCAGCCTGGGAAACCATCTGGTCCCATTGATGCTGTGTTTTTGGCTTTGGAGAGAGCTGTTTTAACCTGAGTGTCTGTGATTTTAGGAGATCTACATTCTTCTGGTATGGTTATGGGCCCTTTTGAGGGTGAGAGGGGGGTGAAGTTTGCGCTGAACCTGTCTGCCAGGATGTTGGCAATATCGGTCGGTTCAGTGTATTTTGTACCATTCTGCACCAACTCCGAGCAGATCTGAGCATTGCCACTTAGATTCTTGACATAGCTAAAGAATGCCTTGTGGTCATCTTTGGAGTCCTTGGCAATTTTTCTTTCGAAACTCGCCTTGGATGATTTTATGAGGGATCGTAGTTTTTTGCTGATACTGATCAGGGATGTCTTCCCTTCTTGGGATTTTTACTCTTTTCTGTACTAGTTTCCTCCTTCTATTGTATAGTTTTTTATGGCATGAGTCCACCAGACTGGTTTCCTTTTCCTGGAGGAGTGAGTCTTGGTTTTGCTTGGGATAGCACGATCCATGCATTCTGTCAGGTGCCCATAGAATGCATTAGTAAAAGATTTTGCAGCTTGGACAATGTATTCCTTTAGCATGGGGCTTTGAAACTTTCCACCTCGGTCTTAAGTAACGTGAAGTTTACTTTTGGAAAGTTTTTCACTGTGGTTTCCTTGTCCGGGGGTGGGGGCAGAATGTGGATATTCAAAGTGATTTGTTTATGGTCAGATCTAGCCAGTGAGGGGCTGACCTCCGGTGTGGAGCACCGGTCGCCCGTGTTGGTGATGACCAGGTCCAATATGTTGTCACCTCTGGTGGGAGTGTTGACCAGTTGATCCAGGGCATTTGAGTTTATAAATTCTAGGAAATGTTGGGCAAGGGAGTTAGTACTTGAGTAGTTCGCCCAATTAATCTTTGGGTAATTGAAATCACCCAATATTAGGGTGTTTGCTAGGACCTTTATATTTCCCAGTGTTTCCAGAAATGCAGAATGGGGGTCCTGGGACATGGTGGGTGATCTGTAGCAAGCTACAATTTGAATTGCAGTTTTGCCCGTTGTTAGTTGCATGTGGATGATCTCTGAAGCATCGTGCTGTGCCACTAACCTGGAGGTGTGGGTATCCTTCATGAATATGGATATGCCCCCACCTTTTGTATTTTGGTCTGGGTTCTGTGGCCAAAATGTAGGGTATGAGTTGTAGCCTGGTAGTGCTGGGGTGCTCTCTGGAGCCTTAAACCAGGTTTCTGTTACTACACATATATCAATTATCTCCATACTGAGGAGTGCCTCGAGTACGTGCATTAGACTTCTGGCAATGAGTAGCATTACCCTCAGTTTTTTGTTATTTGTGCTATTTATGGCGGTGGGTTTGTCTTTTGAGCTTTGCCTAAAAAAGGCACTATGGGGGTGGCAAGAGCCTTGGCCAGTATTCGAAAGCCTAAGGGTGACAGGTGCAAGCTGTCTATAGCGAAGCAGCAAGGCTAGTCGAGCATGTCATCCCAGGCAGACAGACACTGGATCCCCTTTGAATGACACCAGAAACTTAGCCAGTTGTTGAAATTGATAATTTTTTTCTTTATAATGTGGTATAATTCTTGGTGAGGGTAGGATGCTACTCAGGGTCAGGGTCATACCGGCCTGGGCTACAAGATCAGAGAGCTCTTCCATGTCTCTTTTCATGTAGTCCAGGGAGGTACAGCTCAGGTCATTCACACCAACATGGACAATGACAGAGTCGTATTTGTAATTGTTCTGGAGTGACCTGTGACCTGAGTGCTTGTGTTATGTGGCGGATCCTGGCACCTGACAGGCAGCTAACAGCAATCTTCTCCTTATTCAGCCTAGTGAGTGGGACGTCAGTGTGCCTGACTATAGAGTCAGCTATTACTAGTATGTTGGGTATGTTATTTTGCCTTAAGGGCTGTGATTGCATGGCACACTGGTTTTGTAAAGTATGGGTTTCATGGTTTGCGTTGGGGGGAGGAGGTTGCTTGGATGTCTGCTTTGGAGGTCCCTGTTGCTTTTGCAGATTTTTATTTAGAGCCTCCGAGTATGTTTTCGTGTATTTATGTTTTTTTTTTTTGCCGGTGCTGGTTTAATGGGTCTATGTGACACTGGTGGTGTGATGCAAGTACTTCCCTTCTCCTCTTGACTGTCTGATCCAGCCTTGGGTTGAGAGAGCTTAGCCTCCAGTTTGGCTGTATAATTGCATCTCTCAAATGTATTAGTGCTTGATGGTAGGAGGAGAGGGTTGTCTGTGTACATGAGGCAGTTGTAACATTGCCTCAAAATGCCCAGATTCACCAGTTGGACTGGAGAGTACGTTTCTCCTCACTTTGGGGACACATTCCATCATGCTATGATGTAATTAAGCAATAAACGATGAAGTGGTGTGGTATATTGAAGATTTACCCATGGTTGGTGTTGTTTAATCACGAGGGCTTCGTCACTGTGATTAAACAAAGGCAACCGTGGGTAAATCTTCAATATACCATAAGCACGGAGTCGGTTATTGCTATTATACAATGACATTATTCAAGAAAAAAAAATAATTACTTTTGTTAAATAATGTCTTTGCATAATGGCGGATTGCTGTTCTTCCGCCGGTTGTGGTATACTGTGTCTGCATTTTGATGTACTGTGCATGCATATGGGACTTGCGTACCCAGTACATCAAGACTTTGAAACGGAAGCAACGGGGAAAAAGAAAGTCTCCATTGCTCTGTTTTCTCTCTTTTTTTTTTTTGTAAAAAAAAAAAAAAAAAAAAGAAGAAGTTAAGCACTCACCATAACGTTCCATGTTAGTAGTCCATCTCACCCTTCATTCTTACATATGGGATCAGAGATGACTCGGCCTATTTACAAGCTGTAAGTCTTCTAGTTGGCTCATGGCTAGGTAGGTATCCCATGGTGCACCAGTACAATCCTCAGATCTTGTTTGCTGCTAACTAGGAAAGATAATAACAACTAGAAGCCAATACTAAAAGGTCTCCATAAAAATGATAATAATATTTTCTGTCTCCAGGTACTTCCAGGCTGGGGATAGGTGGGTGGGTTCGTAAGAATGAAGGGTGAGATGGACTACAAACATGGAACGTTATGGTGAGTACATAACTTCTTTATGTCCTGTAGCACTATCTCACCTTCATTCTTACATATGGGACAGCGTCCCTAGCGCCTTATTCTTGGGTGGCTTAAGGAACCAAATAAAGCTCTACCCCTGGAGGTTAAATCCAATTTGTAATGAGTAATAAAAGTGTGAGGGGTAGCCAACGTAGCTGCTGCTGCACAAATATTATCAAGTGGAACCATGGCTTGAAAGGCTGGAGAGGAAGACTGAGATCTGGTAGAATGAGCCTTGATTTAAAAGGGTAAAGGTCTATCCTCAGAATTGTAAACATAAGCTATACAGCTAGAAATCTAATTTGAGTGTCACTTTGGAAACTGGTAAACCTGACCTGGATTCAGAGAAGGAAATGAATAACTGATTTGATTTCCTTAGTCCGGTGCAAATAAAAACTTAATTGTCTATGGACATCCAGTTGATGAAACCTGTATTCAGCTGTGTTTGAATGATTTGGAAAGAACACCGGAAGCTCTATGGATTGATTCAAAGTGGCATGGGAACAGAGCTTGGGTACAAAGGAGGGATTAGTACAAAGGAACACCCTGTCCTTGTGAAAAATTGGATAAGGGGGTTTAATAGACCATGCTTGCGACACCCGTCTGGCTGACGTGATAGCTACCAGAAACAAAGTCTTCCAAGACAGGAATTTCAAAGAAGATGAATGGGAAGGCTCAAAGGGTGGAGAAGTCAATTTGGACAACACAAAATTTAAATCCCATGAGGCAACAGGTTCTTGATAGGGGGGTCTTAAAGTAGCACCTTTAAGGAAGGTTTTGCACAGCTTATGTGACATCAGATTTGAATCTTGAAAACCTAGATGAAAGTTGGAAATCGCTGCCAATTGAACTCTGATAGTGGCAGCCGTAGATCCCTGGTGAAAAAGTTCAGACAGGAATTCCAAAACCACTGGAATGGAGGCAGTGTAAGGATGAACATTCAGTTTCTCTGACCAGATACAGAATCTTCTCCATTTGCTGGAATATAGTCTCCTAGTAGAAGGTTAATAAAAAGACGTAAGGATACGATTCACGGAGGGTGAGAAGTCCTGACGCCGGACTAGGGTTGGAACTGGAGCAGCCACGCTGTCAAACTGAGGATATGTAATGAGGGATGGTGCAAACCTGACATGTGAGTCAACAGGTCTGCAGCTGGATCCAGGAGCCAAGGATCATCCAGGAGAAGAGGCCCGAGGAAGGGGAACCAAACCTGACGAGGTCAGTAAGGAGCAATGAGGATAATTTTGCTTCCCAGCCGTTTTGCCTTCTGAATAACCTTGGGAATGAGAGGAAAGGGAGGAAAAGCATACAGAAGACCCAGGGGGAAATCAAGTACGTATCTCGGTGACTCCCCCGGAGGAAGGATGAGGGAGACCTAGCTGCTGCATTTGGCATTGATTGGACTGGCAAAGAGGTCACAACAAAGCTGTCCCCATCTGTGGAAAATCTGTTCCGCTCTTTCCTGTTTCAGAGATCACTCGTGAGGCATAAGGATTGCCCTGCTGAGATTGTCAGCTATCACGCTGGTTGTCCCTGGAATGTGTGTTGCCACAAGAAAATGCTGGGAAGCTACCACCCATTTCCAAACTCACATGGCCTCTCGACAGAATGGGTAAGGTCTGGTTCCGCCCTGTTTGTTGATATTCCATACTATCGACATGTTGTCTGACTGTATTGCAATAGTCCCCAGAGGCAGAAGGTCGTGGAGTGCTTGCAACTCCAGGAGCACCACCCTCATCTCTAGAACGTTGATATGCAGGTAAGCCTCGTGATCTTGCCATGTGCCTTGGATAGTCCTGCCAAGATAATGACCCCCCCTCCACCCTATCTGTGTGGCATCCGTGGTCACAGTAGCAACGGGTTGGTGAGGGACAAATGAGGTGCCTGTGGTTAACTGATTGGGTAGTGTATACCAAAGGAAGTCCTTCTTGCAAGACTCTGACAGCCGAATGTGAAGAGATAATGGGAAGTGCTGAAAAGACCATTGGGATGACAGGAGTCACTGAAGAATTCTCATGTGTAACCTGGCTAGTGGCACTAGTAATATGGTGGAAGCCATGGTCCCTAGAAGCTGCAGAATAGTCTTGGCTTTGACCTTTCATAAGGGAAGAAGACGCCGAATTTGAAGAACCAGATTCTGTGCCCTTTCAGCAGGAAGACAAGCCAACATATCTACTGTGTCTATCTCTGCGCCTATAAAAATTACAGATTGAGAGGGCAATAAGGCAGATTTTTCCCAATTTATAGAAATTCCCAGCTGGGCACAAAGCTGAAGAGTAGCGTCCCTGGCCTGAGGAAGTAGATGCCTGGTGGGGGCAGTCAAGAGCCAGTCGTCCAGATACGGAAACACTTGGAAGCCTCGACGTCTCAGGTGAGCTGTCACTACTGCCATACATTTGGTGAACACCCTGAAGACTGTGATGAGACCAAAGGGCAGAGCAGGAACTGGTAATGACTGGTTCCCAGCCGGAAGCGTAGATGACTCCTTGATGCCCTGTCCATTTTTATGTGGTAATAGGCATCTTGGAGATCTACTGAGCACATCCAATTGTCTTTCCCTAATAACGGGAGTATAGACTGCAGTGTCACCACCCGGAACTTGTCCTTCTTTACTGAATCGTCCAATCTGCTGAGGTCCAGAATAGGCCTCCAGTCCCCTGTACGTTTTGGCACTAAAAAGAATCTGGAGTAAGTTCCAGATCTTTTTTTTGGTCTGCTGGGACGGGGTTGGATGACTCTTTTTGACAGCAGCTTGTTGACCTCCACAGTTGCCTGATCCCCGTGACTGGGTGGAACATCCAGGATCTTCTTGGGAACAACAGGTGGAAGAGAAAAGGGTATGACATAACCTCTGGTAATAATTCTTTGTACCCCCTTGTCTTGAGTGATACCCAGCCAGGCTTCTGGGTACAAAGAAATGCAACCCCCGACCCGCCACAGAGAAGCACAGTTGGGCCCCACATCAGGAGCCTTGGTAAGGCCGGCTACGAAAGGAATCACGACCTTTCTGGTTTTGTGGACCGCCCCTGCTTCTAGGGCGACATCTACCATTTCCTCCTCCTCTGCCTCTGAAGGATTAGTCACCCTGTGCATCCTGGAAAAACCTCTGGGACTTCTTGAACCACATTTTACCACCCCTCTGACCCTTAATGTATGGTCTAAAGGGGACAGTAAAACGTACTCTCATGGCAGAGAGTGTTTTTCCCTTTGCTCGCACCGGATGAGAGTGTCCTTTACCCTGGATCCAAACAAGGAGGAACCACGGAAGGGGGCATTGGTAAAGGTAGACTTGAATGGTTCCACAAAGTTACACAAATGCATCCAAGAATGATGTCTCATGGAAATTCCTGAACCCGCTGCTCTACTCGCTCCATCAGCTGCATACGAAATAAGCCACATGGAAGAGTTGATGATAGAGTTCAAGGTGGACAACTGGGTAGAAACCTTGTCAGGGACTCTCTCAGTACATGTACCTTGCAGAGAATCTCCTAACTCTTTAAGGAGATCTCTCTGAAGTCTAGTGAAATGAGTAAGGTAGTTCAGCAATCTGACCTAAACCTTGTCACCACAGTAAACAGAACCTGCTGGAGGGATAGATTCCTGTCCCAGAGACTTCCCATACTCTGGAACAGACTATCTACATCAAACAGAGCTCCTCATTAGCACTCAAGAAAAATCTTGATGATTGGATGGGAAATAGGAAATTCACCCCAGGGATCACTTCTGTGGCTTTGCTCGACAGGGGCACAGGAAAATAACTTTCTTGGGTGGCGAAAGCCAGGGTACATTTTTGGCTAGGCTTATATAGGCCCTAGAGCGAATAGCCTAGTACCTATCTATGAACCTATGAGGGTAAATGCCGCTGAACTAAAGATACACTTCCTGTATCTGTCCATCGTTCGAGACTCCTTATTCGGCGGATGAACAGAAGTTGTCTCAGCTAGCTCCTTCTTAGTGGCCACCGCAACCACCATGGCATCTACGGGAACACCTTTAGACAAAAAATCTTTCTCAGGAGGGGCAGAAAGAAACTTATTCGGTCTCCTGGGGACTGGCTCCATGGCATCAGGGAGTATCCCACACCTTTCGACTAACTAGCTCCATCAGTTCGTCGAAAGGTGAAGACATCCAAGAGGCTGAAGGTTGAGACCCAAAAGCCTTCAGGTACACCAACACCTCATCAGAAGGGGTGACAGTGGGCCAGCCGCACCTCTGCTTAAGGATTTCCAGGATGTCTACGAAGGAGACATCATCAGCAGATGACCTGGGGTCCATTCCGACTTCTTGAGAAGAGTGTCAGAGGGCAGAGACTCATCCTGGGAGTCTACATGCTTCCTCTTACATGTTCTCTTCCATGGGGGCTCCTCAGGACATTCCGGGGAGGTCTCAGAAGAGTGGGGGCCACCAGCCAGTGGCTCCTGAGGCTGAGGGTCTCTGCAGTCCATAGAGGGGGTAGGAGCTGAGACAGAAGTAGGTGCCTTAGAGGGAAGAGTGCCGGTACCTCTGGTAGGAGCTGACAATCGGGACAGCACACTCCTAATCATCTCAAATGACGACCTCAACAGCACTGAAGACCTCCCCGACTCCGAGGAGACAGAGGATGCCGTCGGCTCCAGAGCTATCGGCTCCGAGATAGACATAGGGTCCGAACTCACCCTAGCCAATGCGCCAAGAGGAAGACTCGGAACCTAAGAAGTTCACTTCCAAGCATCCTTGTCTGGGCTGACCGGGGAGCTTCGGCCCCTAGACACTACGGACTACTCAGAGTGTCGGAGCAGAACTCTGCTCCGAAACAGCCACAGGGGAAGCTGGAGCCAAAGGTTCCACCAGTGGTACCAAACACTCTGGCTCCAAAAGACCAGCATGGTTCAGAGGAGGAATGATCGCAGAGGGTTGAACGGACTCAAGTGGCTCCGGAACCAACTGGGACGGAGCCAACAGCAATTTAGGCAAAGCAGATGACTTCAATAGTCTCAGCACTACCCTCGCTACATCTTCTTCCAATAAACTCCTGGAAGACCTGGATGACAGAGTAGGAGTGCGGAATCTCTGAGGTATCGGAGATTTCAATATCAAGGAGGCCGGTAGAGGATCCATAGATTGGCTCCAAGAAATAGTCGGAACCGACTGTGTAATCCCAATACTGCTCTCAGTCGGCACCGAGGTCTTTGGAGCCAATGAGACAGTGAACTTGTCTGATTTTGATATCTTAAGAGGTGTTTTCGAGACACCAGTCAGTGCCAGGGAGGGCCTCTCAGAGGATTTAGATTTTCCCTTAGTGGATATTGAAGATGAGGAAGAGCCAGACAGATCTTTCTCAAAGGAAGGTTTAAGAAGACCCTTTAGGATGAGCTTGTTCTTCCTCTCCTGCAACACCCCACGACTGAAAGCATGCCAAAATAAACAGGTCTCCTGTAAATGGATGGCCCCCAAACAGTAAACGCAGTTACCGTGACCATCTGTGATGGACATTTTTTGGGAGCACTTAATACACTTCTTAAAGCCAGATGGCTTATGATCCTTACTCTCTTTACACATTCTCACAGAAAGGACACACGTAGACCGAGAAAAAGGAGGAGGAGGACTAGGCCCTCTAACTTAAACGGGCCTAACCCTGGCAGGAAAGGAAACAAAGAAACTAGGTCTTCTAACTAAAACAGACCTAGAAATTTACAGAAAGTATAGAATTTCACACACTCAAGCAGAAATATCAGTAAAACAAGCAGGAATCCGCAAAAAACTCAAACTTATGCAAATAACTAACAGAACGTAGTTCTGTTAACAATGATGGCAAATCCAACAATGCTAACCAATTAACAAGCGGGAAACCACCAAAACACTAGACTATCCTATTAAAACACACAGTTTAACAGTTCACAACAGGCACCTACAACTACTAATTCTAAGAGTATACAAAAAACAGCACACAGGATACTAATACTAAGCCAAAACAGGCCAAAAGGCCAAAGATTGCACCAAATGGCGCAAGTATAAGCCAACTACACTAATATCAACTATGCTAACTAACTAATGATAAAACAGTAACAGTTTTTACTATTTCAACCTATACAGAGCCGAAAAATTTTTGGAAAAGTTAAAATAAATGCAACACTTAGCCAGAGCCAAAGAGAAACACAACCAAACTCGTCGACGTGGCAAATGAGATCTGGGGATTGTACTGGTGCACCATAGGATATCTACCTAGCCATGAGCCAACTAGAACACTTCCAGCTTGTAAATAGGCCGAGTCGGAGCTGAGGATCGGCTCCGATCCCATATGTAAGAATGAAGGTGAGACAGGACTACAGAACATAAAACGGTTTTGGGGCAGTTTATACTAACAGAAAAAAGTGCAGGCCACCGGACCTTTTTCCACTGGTATATTGTGGGATTTACAATGGGCACGCTGGTTGGGCTGGCCAATCAGCATGCACGTTTAGAATATTAATAGGGAGGAACTGTATAATCTGTGTTAGACCTTCTACACAAAATCTTTCACTTCTCAGGCATTCCAGAACTTCAACTTCTAGTTGTTTAACTTCTACTTTACTAATCTTCTTTTCTACATTCCACATATGGATGCTTTTGCCTGTATTTCTCTTCAAATATCTTTGGGGCTGCTTTTTATTATATTGATTAATTTGACTTTTGACTTTGCATAAATATTGCAGCATATCAAATCTTTCTCTTTCCCGTGTCCATATTTTTTTTTATACTTTTCAAAAATCTCTGGGTTTTGTTGTTTATATTTTTGCACTTTTTCAGATGCTTCTTTTTCCAAAAAGATCAAAGTTTCTTGGTCTATACTATGGTTTTCACAAATCTGTTGTATGAATGAAATGTATTAATCAAACCATTATATCCCCTACAAGGACCAATAAACTTAATGACAAGGAAAGCACCTTAGATTGAATTCTCATAAACAGTCACCACCAAACTTACAAAGTAGGAACCCTCCCTGAAGATATAAGCGACCATTTACTGACTTTCATAATCAGACATAAGAGTGACAATCCAAACCCAATGACCTATAGAACAAGGACCAACAAGAATTTTAACCCAGACAGCTTTCAAAGAGAACTTCTGGCATGTGATTGGTCACCCCTAAAATACCTACCTCTAGAGGAAGCTGTAAAATACTTTAATTAAAAATTCCTAGCTATTTTAGATTATCACACTCCAACATGAACAATCAGAGAAAAGATTAAACCAGCGCCATGGCTCTCAAAAGCTACCAAACAAAAAATCCTCCTTAAAAACAAACTGTGGGCTAACTGGCGGTCTACAAAAAACTCTACAGATCAATTAAAGTTTAGACAGTTATGAAATGAAAAAAGCCATATTATTAGACAAACGAATTTTTACCTTGAGCTCCAACAAACCCACCAATATAAACCACAAAAATTCTAGTCCGGTATCAATAAACTCTTACACCCAGGTCGTTCAGTCACACCCACTCCTTTAGGCTCTGATCAAGACAATCCCAAGCAAATAGCAAATACCTTTAACACTTTTTTCACAGAGACCATTCAATCTCTTGCCAATCAGCTATCCCCTGACACATTATCAGCAGCCACCTCCATCACTAACGCACCCCCATCATTTCACTTTCAACCTGTTCCTACATCCCTTGTCTGTACCCTTATACAAAAGCTTAAACCTACCACCCCCTCTCTGCAGACCTACTACCTGCAGAATACCTGCAAAAAGCTGCTAAAGTCATAGCCTACCCAATTTCCATCCTGATTAATAGGACTATTACTGAAGGAACTATAGCAGCAATCTGGAAAGTTTTACAGATTATCCCCTTGCATAAGGGTGGTAATTCCAAAGAATTATCCAACTACAGACCTATAGCCATATTATCTCCACTGGCAAAGATCATGGAGAAATGCTTTCATAAACAACGGTTAAACCACCTAATAAAAAACAACCTTCTAGCCAACTGCTAACATGGTTTTAGGCCATTTCATAGTACCACCTCTGCTCTCTTATCTTTCTCTGACTGTATTAATAAGAATCGCAACAATGACACTCTATCCTCAGCCCTCTTCACTGATCTATCAAAAGCCTTCGATATGGTTAACCACCACTTTCTCATAAATATACTCAAAAACCTGTCTCTAGACACACTGGCTATACAATGGTTCCAATCATACCTGGTCAACAGGCAGCAGGCTGTCCTATGTGAGAACAACATATCCTCCCACCTTTCAATTGTCCTTGGTGTTCCCTCAGGGCTTCATATTAGGCTCTCTCCTATTTTCTATTTTTATAAATGACCTAGCTATGGTTATACCTCAAGCTACTTGCATCCAATACGCGGATGATTCCACGTTAATATGCTCTGCCACCTCACCATCTGACCTACAGTCCCCAACACAAGATGTGTTTAACACAGTCGAGAAATGGCTTCTACATCGATGCCTCAGCCTGAATCCCAAAAAAACAAAACTGCTATTATTTACTCCCACCCGCAGGAACCCCCCCTATACAGGATTAAACCCTTTTTGACCCCACTTAGCCAGGACCACCATTGCTCGTACCCACTTAATCTCTACCCTTCTCTATGCCTCACCTATATATACGAAACTATGTAAAAACAACCTGAACAAGCTAGCAATCTCCTACAACAATATTGCCAGATTTGCAACTGGATCTCCCTTCAGAACCCATCATTGCAACAATCTTAAGCAGCTAGGCTGGCTAGAACTGCCAAATCTAATACTATTTAGCCAGTTAACAGTTGCCACAAGATCCTGTACCAACCTAACACAGCTATACTTACTAACCTAATCACCCCCTATAACAACCTCAAGACGCTACGCTCATCAAACAAATTACATGTACAAATAGGTAAAGCTAACAACTTGGCTGGTGACTCCTTGTTTGCCAGTACTGTGGGTAAAACCTGGAACTCCCTCCCAAAAGACCTAACCACCCTTACCTCAACAACACAATTTAAAAGCAAACTGAAACCATACCTTAAATCACAGTGGCTATGCCCTTGTTCTAACCCTGACTAACTTCCTCAATTGGTACTAATCACCATACTTGTATAAACCAGTTACTTTTCTGCTAACTACTAAGAGAGTATATAAGCTAGCTACTTTTTCTGTTAACTACAAAGAGAGTATTCACTTATACTTAAAATGTTATTACATAAACATGTGAATGACTAACCATAGCTGATTTGTACCACGATTATGTTACGTACCATGTTACTGCTTACAGAAATGTAACAAAATGTAATGAATCTGATAATTATCTGTAAATTTAGCTGTATTTGTAAATGTCACATAGCATACATAATAGTGTTTTTTTTTTTGTTTTTTGGAGCTTTTCTCCCAGGGCCTCTACTAAAATGGACATATATCAAGTTGGACTAGCCTGGTCAACACATGTAAAATAAAATAAATAAATACATAATGAACACAAATTTTTAATTGAAGCTTCTGACAGTTTTTCTTGTGGAAGTATTTTTCTTTCCTCTAATTTCTTTCTTAATCTTTTTGTATATCTTGTATCTGGAAATTCCATGCTTTCTGCATAATGGTAACAATACATAATTTCTTTCTTATCCTGAATAGTCCACAATATCATTTTTATGGCTCTTCTTTGGCCTATCAGTTTTTGTGATTTTAGTGGACTGCTACTTCTTTCTACAACAGGGGGCCATCTGCCCCCTGGGCCTGGCCCCACTGTAGGAATGATTCCATATTTTGAAATTCTTTTTTTTTTTTTTTTTTTTAATTTCTCCAAATCTTTTGGGTTTCTAATACCATGACAGGAATGGACCCAATTTCTAAGTCAAGGTACTATTAATGTTCATGAAATTAGTATTGTTTCAATCTTTGATGTCAGCCAAAAGTGCTCTTCGCAGCACTCGCAATGTGCCCAGTAATGACTCCTCCTGCAATTCGTACGGGAGTTACATGGATTGTAACATATCTAAATATGACTGTAGATTATTTTTTATAAGACCCACATCTTCTACTACTACTGGAACTGTCTGGGTATCTTTCTTCCACATTGCTCTCGTTTCTGCCTGCAGATCCTGGTATTTTATGACATTGTGTCTCTCTGTATGCAACACACTGTAGTCAATGGGTGTGGTGACTTCAATGATTAATGCTGCTTTTGTCTTCTTTTCTTGGACCACTATATCGGGTTTTCTAGCAACTATCTTTTGAACTATTGGTAATGGGTGATCTCATATGATATAAACTTCATCATTTTCTATGATGCTTTGTGGCTCATGTTTCCAGTGTTTTTAAATCACGTCAACACCATAATGTTTACACAATCCCCAGTGCACCAGTCTCAACATATTATTATACCTTTCAGTATACAGCCCTCCTGCCATTAGTGGGTCACAACCAGCAACTAGGTGTGTGACTGTTTCCAAATCGGTTTTACAAAATCTACATTTGTCTGCTTCTCCCACATGTTCAATGGACTTTATAAACCAGTGTGTATGTAGCCCACTATCTTGGGCTGCCAATATAAACTTTGATGTCTTGGTTTGAATTTGCCTCTTTAACCATTCCTGTGTTTGTTCCTGATCAACATGAGGTTCTTCCACAATTTTTCTATACTTGCAACTATATTTATGCTTTCTCCACATTTCTTGCCTTCTCTTCTGGTCCTTCACCTTATATTCTTTCTTTTATTTTTTGGCACATTCATTTACTACCTGATTTTTATCTACTTCTGGTTTGATTTTCATTCCTGCTTGACGCTGATATGCTTCTGCTAAATTAAGCAGAGAAGTCATCTTAGATTTATTATCCTCATGTTTCAAAACTTTCACTACATTTGGACCTTGTGAGGTCAGTAGATATGTGTGGAGTCCCACAGTTGCAGATCTATACATGTAATCAATTTCAAGGAGGCCTATCCCTCCTTCGGAATGGGGAAAATACAATCTTGGTATACAATGATTTTTATAGATCATTTGGTGAACATGAGCATCCTTCTTGTTTTAATATCTAAGCTAGTCAATACATTTTGGGACCAGTCAATCACTCCAAAACTGTAAGTTAGGACAGGAAGAGTAAACTGGCTTATAGCTTGGATCTTGTTCCTAGCTTGTCAACGCTGTTCTCAGGATTAATTTAAGTCTTCTAAAATATTCCTTACTGAGTTTTATTTGCATTTGTTCATATTTTATTGATGATCCTTCATCAGTTCCCAAGAATTTATATACTCCCTCTTGCTCAAGTTCTTTTATATCTCATTCTTGTCTCAAAATGACATTTTCCTGGTGCTGCAGTTTTCCTGCTTTAAATGTTGCTCTTGCACATTTATCTAGACCAAATGACTTTCTAATATCACCTGAAAAAGTTCTAACAACCTGCAGCTGTGCTTTCAGTTCCTCATCTGAAGAGCTATACAGTTTTAAATCATCGACAAAGAGAAGATGAGACGTCTTTAGATTTTGTTGTTTTCTAGGAGCCAAATTGTAGCCATGGCCTAAGCTGTAAGTAAACAGCTTAATGGGTTAATGGCAAGGCAGAATAGCAATGGTGACAGAGAGTTACCCTGGAATATCCCCCCCTATGAATTTTTATCCCTGGGATAATAATCTGTCCTTTATCGTGGCTTAATTGCAAAGTGGTCTGCCAATGTTTCATGGTTACTGTAATGTAGTCAATCAGTGTAGGGTGTATCTTATACATTTTAAGCACTCTTTTAGCCATGAATGTGGGATACTATCAAATGCTTTTTTGTAGTCAGTTCATGCCATACTTAGATTCTTCCCCTTTTTTGTGACTCAGTAAGGATCACAGTATGATATCTAAGATACTGCCTTCTTTAAATGGGCTTGATAATGTCTGTACCACATTGTTTTAATAAAAACAGATAATATTCATAGGTTCATGGGTAAATACTAGACTATCAAACTGCAGACTATTACAAAACTAGTCAATAACCAGAGGACAGAATGAAATTCTGTACTATGCATCTGTGAGGTAAAAACCTTGACTATTATGCTAACTCCTCCCCCTTTACTAATTTAAACTTTGGGTAGTTATAACTTATCCAAAAAGATTATATTTTCACTGATTTTTACCCGTGCTGAAGTTAAACAGAAATATTTATTCTCTGTAGCAAGCATACTACATGATCAGTCACTACATTATATTCAAAGCAACTGATATTTATTATGTAAGCACTGTGTAGTCCAGAGTCCTTTACCCGGATTCTGGCATTTAGGTGTCCTATTACAAATACGGACACAATTCCATTTATAAGAGCTGTAACCAGAAAGGGAGTCATATTGTGGAATTTGTTATAATAATGTGGATCTTTAACCCTTCAAGTATACAAAAAACCCTAAATCACAAGTTTTATTTTCCAGACTTAAGGCACTTAGCAAAGCCACTTTCGCATCTGTTTTTTTTTTTTTTTTTTTTTTTTTTTTTATTAATCTTGCGTATTTTTTGTTTTTTTTGTTATAAAAAGAGACACAAGGGAAACAGAAAGTTTCCTATTCAGTACTTGTAACCCTTGTGAAGAGAGAAGAAGAAAAGTACAGTTTTGTACTTACCATAAATGTACATGTTCAAGTGTCTTCACTGCTGCAGTCATTACACTTGGGTTATCCTGCCATCAAGCGGTCCCGCAGTCGGCCAGAGTTCCAAAGTCTTGGTCCGGCGTCAGTTGCTGTCGCTTCTTCCCTGACGTCAGTGTGCGCCAGGGGTATATAAGATGCAGCCGATGCCATTTTCTTCAGTTTTTCTTGCCCCAGATGTCAGGTGCCCCCAAATAGGTAGGCAATACATATTGCTAATAAAACATACAATAAAGGTAAAAACAAAACCTTCAGTTACCAGCAAATACACCACATAGGTAGTATAGGGTTGAAAGGTATAGATAAGTCCCAGCTAAGAAAGAGGGGATGGTGGGTGGTTAACCTGGACTGCAGCAGTGAAGACACTCTAACATCTACATTTAAGGTAGGTACAAAACTGTACTATGTTCAGTGTGTTTCACTGCTGCAGTCATTACACTTGGGTTGAATCCCAAAGCTGAGTTAGGGTGGCTGGTTCTATAGAGGATTTGGGGTGGCTATGAGGCCCTGCAGCACTGCAGTGGCAAAGCCAGCTCTGGATCTAGAATAAAGAGGCAAGTGATAATGCTTGGTAAAGGTGTGCACTGAACTCCAAGTTGCAGCTTCCAAGATATCTTTGGTAGGTACTCCTCTAAGGTAGGCAGTTGAAGTGGCCATTGCCCTGGTGGAATGTGGCCTAATGTTACTAGGTACAGGTTTCCCATGCTGTGTGTAGCAGAACTGGATACAGTGTCCTATCCACTTTGAAATGGTCTGCTTTGAAATAGCCTTTCCCTGTGATCCTGCAGCATATGCTACAAACAATTGCTCAGTTTTTCTGAAAGCTTTTGTTTTGTCCAAGTAGAAATGTAATTATCTGTGCATGTCCAAGGAATGCAGAAGTCTCTCCCCTTTATTCTGGGGATTTGGATAAAAAGTTGGCAAGTGAATAGTTTGGTTAAGAGCCACACTGGATGACACCTTAGGCATAAATGAAGGGTTTGTTCTTAAAGAAACCATGTCTTGGTGAAAAATGATGAAAGGCTCCACTGCCATTAGTGCCTGTAACTCTGAGACTCTTCGTGCTGAGGTTATTGCCAGAAGCAGAGCAGTTTTCCATGATACATATTTTAATTCTGCTGAATTGGCTGGCTCAAAAGGAGGTAAAGTTAGTCTTTCCAAAGCAAAATTGAGGTCCCAAGTTTGTGTTGGTGCTCTCCGGGGAGGTCTTATGTTTTTAGCCCCTCTGAGGTACTGTTTTAGCAATGGATGAGAGAAAATAGGAGGATCTGTGTTGTAATGAGTTGAAATGGCAGAGGCGTGGATCTTAATGGATGAAAAGGATAGTCCTTTGTCCAGCATCTCAGTTAAGTACTGTAATATCTGAGGAATATTTGGAACAAGAGGGTCAAAGCTTTGAGCCTGGTTCCAGGCACAGAATCTCTTCCACTTTTCAGAGCAAGATTTCCTGGTGCTAGGCCTCCTAGCCTCCAAAATGACATCTGTAACGGCTTTAGAGAGAGGTGTTTTCTGCTTGACTAATGAATCTGCCATGCAGCCAGGTTTAAGGTTTTGAGCTGACTGTGCAGGATCTGATTGTTTTGTTGAGTCAGAAGGTGCAGAGTTTGAGGTAAAATCCATGGTGGGCCTTGAGTTAAGTTCTTTAAGATTGGGTACCAGTGCTGGCGTGGCCAGTCTGGGGCAATCAGAATCATCTGTGTTTTTTCTTGTCTGGCTTTTAGGAGTACCTCTGAAAGGAGAGGCAGCGGTAGGAAGGCATAAACTTTTAGTCTTTTCCAGTTGAACGAGAGCATCCATTTTCCATGCTTGTGCATGGACAAGTCCTTGTGCAGAATTTTTGTAGTTGGCAATTCATTGGGGAGGCAAAAAGATCTATGTCTGGGCACCCCCATTTTTGCTTTATCATGCTGAATACTTGTGGATTTAATTTCCACTCGTGAGGATCCATGATGTTTCTGCTTAAGTCGTCTGCCAGAGTATTTTTCTTTCCTGGCAGGAATTGTGCTTGCAGATGGAACTTGATAGGTTAGAGCTGTGTTCCACAAGGTCATGGCTTGTCTGCATAGGGGATAAGAATGATTGCCCCCTTGCTTGTTTATGTACCACATAACTGTGGTGTTGTCTGTCTTTAATAATAGTTGTAATGGATGCAGAAGGTCCTTGAAAGCTGTTAGGGCATTTTGTACAGCCAACATCTCTTTTTGATTGATGTGAAGATGCATTTGGTCTGCGGTCCACTTGCCCTGAATACATTTTCCTGCAATGTGTGCTCCCCAGGCGTAATCCGAAGCATCTGTTAGTGTCTGCCGGGCTGTGGGCAGAGTGAAAGGCTGTCCCTTGTTGAGGTGACATGCCTGTGCCCACCATCGAAACTCCTGTTGTAGGCAGGGAATTAGTGGTATTACTGCTTCCAAACTATGACAGTGTTGAGACCAAACACTTTTTAGGTACCATTGTAATTTCCTCATATGCAGTCTGGCATATGGAATTAGTAGTATGCAGGGTGCCATGAATCCCAAGGCCTACAGAATTTTTCTTGCAGGGAGTTGGGTTTTTGTTGCCATCAATTGAAAGTACTGAGTCAGTTGTCCTTGCTTGTCTGGCGTGAGATAAGCCATCTGGGCCGTTGTATTTAAGCTGGCACCCAGGAATATTATCTCTTGTGATGGCACAAGTTTTGACTTCTTTTCGTTTACTGTGTACCCTAGGCAAATTAGCAACCTTTTTACAAACACCAGATGCTTTAGAAGAATGTCCTTGCGGTCTGCTTGAATAAGGCAGTCGTCCAGGTATGGATATATTTGAATTTCTTTTTGTCTGCAAAATGCAATTACTGGTGCCAGGCACTTTGTGAAGACCCTGGGCACAGTAGAGAAGCCAAAGGGCAGTGCAGAGAATTGGTACTGTGTTGAACCAGCTATGAATCTGAGGTATCTTCTGCAATTTTGTCTGATAGGGACATGCAGGTATGCCTCTCTGAGGTCCAAAGTAACATGCCAAGCCTACTTGCCCGGCATGGGAAGAAGCTGCTGTAGTGTCAACATTTTGAATTTCGGAACATCCAGGTAAGTATTTAGAGTAGAAAGGTCTAGTATGGATCTCCAGGCTTTGTCCTTTCTGGAGACCAGGAAAAGTCTTGAGTAAAATCCTTGTCCTTGTTCCTGTTGTGGCACTTTTTGAATAGCTCTCATGTCCATGAGGGCTGTAATTTGTTTTTGTGCCTCTGCCCATTGATTTTGTGGCAGGTCTGGCATTCCTTTTAGCCTTGGTAGAGTGTGAAAGTGGAACCTGTAACCTTGAGACACAATATTCAGGACCCATTTGTCTTGGGTGATTATATGCCAATTTTGAGAGAAAAGTGCTAGTTTTCCCCCTAAGGGAGCTGCCAAAAGGTAAGTGCTTGGCATTCGAAAGGGGAAGTCATTGGGACTGTTTCCTGTAAGGTTGTGACTTGTCTTCACCTCCTTTTGGGGTTGAAGCACCCCACTGTCGTGGTCTGTAAGAGCCTTGTGGCTGAGATCTGCCTCTTTGTGGTCTGTCTGACACTGGAAAGGACCAATTCTTTGAAGGCCAATTTCTGCTAAATCGAGGTGGCTGTACCTGTAAGAAATCCTTCACTGTTTGCATAGATTTTGCCTTATCCTCCATTTTCTTTAATACTTCTTCTGCCTTAACACCAAATAAAATATCCTGCTGTAAAGGAGCATCCAATAATTTAGCCTTAACATGATCAAGTAAACCTTGTTCTTTTAACCAAGCATGCCTTCGAATCACAGATCCTGTAACTGCTGCTCTACAAGAAGCCTCTAATGAATCAAAACCACATTGCAGAGTATGTTTTCCCACTTATTCAGCTGCATGCAATAAATCCTGCATTTCCTTATAGTCAGGATGTTCTGAACTTGTAATCATTTTCTGTTTTAACAGAGACATTAAATATTGTTGGTATTGAAGCATGTGAAACTGGCAATTTAAAGCTCTCACTGCTAAAGTTGCAGAAGTGTAAACTTTCTTCCCCCATCTGTCTAATGCTCTAGAGTCTCTGTCAGAGGGAACTGGATTTTTAGCTGTGGAAGCCTTTACCCCTTTGGGACCCTGGGAAATAGTTTCTGCATCAGCAACAGGGTTTTTATAAAGAAATTTGTGAGAGTCAGGGACTCTGTAGTACCTGTCTGGTTTGACGGGAGCAGGGGGCAAAGAATCAGGATTTAAACTAGATTCAGAGAACACATCATCCACAATATCCAACACTGGTGGAATAGCAAGGGGCCTGTGCTGAGGCAATAAAAGAAAGTCTCTGAGCCTTTTCTTGGATTCTGAGTAATCCTGGCCCTTCCAATGGAAATGCTCCCTCATGGTATGTAAGGTTCCCCCAAAAGAATAATCCTCAGGAGGAGAGGCTGAAGGAATTGACTCTTCAACATCAGAGTCCTCATGGGGGGGGGGGGGGGTAAAGAGTATCCCTGGTCTGAAGAGGAATCAGAAGAAATGGAAACCTGGTCAGAGGAATCATAGTCTGTATCCTGCCTAGGCCTTTTATCAGGAGGGGGATGGGTACCCCTAATCAAAGTAATTAAGTCTTTGGCCATTTTGAGCATCTGTCTTTTAGGCATGGAGGTCTGTCCAAGTGAATGCTGTACTTGCTTCTTTGTCTTTAATGGAGTTTTAGACTTGGCTGTAGTTTTTATGGTAAGCTGTGAAGATCTGAAAACACCCTCAGAAGCCAATGCCTGCTCAGCAGCTCCAGACCCATCTGAGGGGTTAGTTTCCGTAGGCCCAACACCTTGAGTATCCAGAGGCCTAGACATCTCCACGTGGGAGTCGGAGGCGGCCTGTGGCTCTGAGGTAGTGGGTGTCAGGGGCTGCGAAAGCACCTCACTGAGAACCGGCGACTGGCCTAGAAGAGGCTTCATCGTCAGTTCTGGGCCTCGGATGCCTGTCCCTATCCTTGTCTTTGCATTTTTTGTGTATTCCGGTCGTCAGTTGTTCCGACAGCATGGTATAAATAAACCTTGGCCAAAGTAATGGCGAGCAAAATCAAACAGACGTTTAATAGTGCGTTTGTTAAATCTAGCACAAAACCGACAACTAGTGACGTTGTGGTCTTTGCCTAGGCATGGAATACAGTAAGAATGAAAATCCTTATGAGGTATTTGCTTCCCACAAGAAATACGATTATTAACTTTTACTGACATCGGTCTGCATCGGTCTGAGGCAAGAAAATTGAAAACCTCAGGAGTCGGCCGACCGGCACGTGCGAACTGTTTTTGCTTTGGGCACCGCGCGGCAAGAAAGACTGAAGAAAATGGTGTGGGCTGCATCTTGTATACCCCTGGTGCACTGACGTCAGGGAAGAAGCGACCGCAACCGACGCCAGACCAAGACTTTGGATCTCTGGCCGACTGCAAGACCGTCTGACGGCAGGATAACCCAAGTGTAATGACTGCAGCAGTGAAACACGATGAACACCAATACACTTCATAGCAGATTATACCATAATACAAAACATCATATCCTAATTTATAAGTAACATGAAGTTAAAGATAGCAATAAACATGTTAACTGAGCTTGTCATAGATCATAAAAATAATTTTAATTCAAATGCCATTAAAATATATTAAAATAACACACAAAATTAAAAATGCTTGTGCTGTTTTTGCTACACAAGTACTTCATAAAATCCTATATTTATAAGTTTACACCAAGAAAGTAAAAAATGCCTGAGAGAGAAAAAGTTAAAAATATATTAAAATCTATACTTTATGGGCTGCCCGTAAAAATTTTTAAATTCATAATTTAACCACGGTGAGTTTCAGAACTGGCTGCAGAGACACATTATTGTTCAACCCTGGAGCTATCCCTGCATTTAATCTTAACTGGCAGAGCAGCTCTTCATATTCTATTAATTGCTTTTATTCCCCTCCCCTAGGGCTTTTGTCAACAATGTCTATGATCCCAAAGGTGACATATTTTATAATTATTACAATATTCAACATGCTTAACCAAGGAGTTATTACATTTTTTTATTTTTTATGTCATTGTTGTATTCATAAATTTGTTTCTTTAGTGGCCTCTCCATCTTCCCCACATAGAACCCATCACATCCTGAACATCTTGCGAAGTAAACAGTAGAAGATGAGCCACAATTTCCATACTTAAGCATAACGTTTGAACCCAACCTATTCTTTAAAATAGCATATTTATCCTCAGTAATATATGGACATGGTTTATAATATCCATATTTAATAGTCCTTTCTTTCACCTTTTTATTTTTACTCTGTTTGTTACTTTCAAATAACTATTAAAAATCTCCAGTGTCTTGTTTATAAAGAGTGGCTCACTACCAGTAATTCCTATCAAATCCAGGTTTCCTTTCAGAAATTTCCAATTCCATTTAATAACATTTTTTTATATCTTTTGACATTTCATTGTACGTCACCGCACAAGCTGTACCATATCTTTTTTCTCCCCCTTTATCATTCTTAGTTGCCTCTTTCCTTTTCCCCAGTAGTGGAATGTACATATTCTCCCTCCCATCCAAAACTTCTCTCACAGTCTCAATTACCATTTCATCAGGATATCCCATTTCTTTAAACAAACATCTTAATTTTTCCATTTCCTCTTCTAGGTCCTGTGGACTACAGGTCATTTGAGCTACTCTCATGCTTTGTCCTGTAATGAAATTCCACTTAAGTGAAAAAGGATGTAGACTTTTAAAATGTAAGTAAGAATTGCTAAATGAAGGCTTTCTATACATCCCAATTTTAAATACATCAGTATTTTCAAACCGGATGTCCAAGTAATTAATAAAATCTTTGTTATAATTGAAATTTTAAAAATAAAATTGATTCATTCAACAAATCATAAATTCATTAATTTTTTTCATCCAGTAAATGCCTTACCCATAAAATAAAAATATCATCTAAAAATCTCAAACAGACCTTCAAGTATTTAAAAAACTCTTGAAGGGAATATCTTATTTTTTCCTAAGGCTAACAACACAATATTAAAATAAATGGGTCCACATACTGCTCTCATTGCCACTCCCTTTATTTGTTGAAAAATCTCACCTTCAAAAAATATATACTTATTTCGTAATCCAATTTTCGTAAACTCAACAATAGTCTACTACTTTCATCATTAAAAAATTCATGCATCCAAAAACAAGGCCAGTCCTTCCTCCTTTGGAATTAAAATTAAAGAAAGTCTACAACATCTCCAGTAAAAAACCTGCAGATCTTTCCCAGACTTCAGGGATTAATCTTTCCCTTTCCAAAAAATCCCATATATCCTTCAATACATAACCTTCATAATTATAAATAGGTTTCAACATCTTATCTATGTAAATAACAAAGGGCTGTGTTTTGGACCCACTTGAAGCAACAACAGGCCTTTAAGGTGATTTAAAATTATTTTTATGTATCTTCAGAATCCCGAATATAGTGGATGTAAACTCAACAAAGGTGGGGTACAATGATTTTGACACTATTATGTCGCTAGTATGACAAAAATTTTATAAAATTTTGACTTTTATTGCCTAGTTTCAAGTTAAGTAGCATATAGAATTTAATGATAGAAGAAAGAATTTCAATTGAGTTACATAGTTCTTGAAGGTTTATAAGCCCGTTATTCCCAGGGAGCATGTGCACCCATTTATGCCAATACTGTGCTTCTGGCCTTAGAAAAAAGTAAGATATTCCCCTCAGAGTTTTTTTTAAATACATGAAGATCTTTTTTGAGAATTGTAGGTGATATATTTATTTTATGGATAGGACCGGATTAAAAAAAACAAATTTATGAATGTTTTACATAAATTAATTGTCTTTTTTAATTTACATTTAATTATATCAAATATTTTATTAATTATTTGGATGTCCTGGTTGATAGAAAGCCAACATTTAGTAATTATTACTAACATTTTAATAGTCTACAACTTTTACCAGTTAAGCGAATATGGTTAAAGGACAATGTATTAGAATGGCTCGAATGACCTCTAGTCCACAGGACCTAGAAGAGGAAATGGAAAAATTAAGATGCATGTTTAGAGAAAGGGGGTATCCTGATGAGATGATTATGACGGAAGTTATGGATGGAAGGGAGAATAGGTATACCCCACTATTGGGGAAAAGGAAAGAGGCTACTAAGTATGATAAACAGGGAGAAAAAAGTTATGATATAGCTTGTGAAGTGACATACAATGAAATGTCAAGAGATATAAACAATGTTATTAAAAGGAATTAGAAATTTTTCAAAGGAAGCATGGATATGGTATGAATTATTGGTAGTGAGGCACTCTTTATAAATAAGACCTTGGGGGAATTTTAAAGTTATTTGAAAATAACAGAATAAAAATAATAAGAAATAAGGGAATATTAAATGTGGGTTTTGTAAACAATGTCCATACGTTATAGAGGATAAATATGCTATTTTATACAATAGGTTGGGTTCAAAAGTTATGTGTAAGTATGAAAACTCTGGCTCATCAGGTACTGTTTACTTAACAATGTGTTCGGGATGTGATACGTTCTATGTTGTAAAGACGGACAGGCCGGGAAACTAATTTATGAACACAACTATGACATCAATAAACAATTTCAATAACTCCTTGGCTAAGCATCTTGAGTGTTGTAAATTAAAAAAAAAAAATCACCTTTCGGATCATAGACATTGCTGACAAAAGCCCTAGGGAAGGGGAGTGGGAGCAATTAATAAAGTATAAAGAGTTGCTCTGGCAGTTAATATTATATGCCAAGAGAGCTCTGGGGTTGAATGATAATGCATTTCTGCAGCCAGCTCTAAAACTTAAAAGTAGCTAAATTATGAATTTAAAAATTTTTATAGGCAGCCCGTGAAGTGTAGATTGTAATGGACACGTTTTGACTTTCTCTTTTAGGCATGTTGGTGTCAGCTTATAAATATAGGATTTTATGAAGTACTTGTGTAGCAAAAACAGCACAAGAATTTTTCATTGTTTAAGCGTTTTATTTTAATATATTTTTAATAGCATTTCAATTAAAATTCTTTTTATTTTATTCTGAACAAGTTCTTGGATGAAAAGGAATGAAAGTGCTTAAAAAATATCTCTGGTTTCATATTTTGTGGCGACACTGTCTTTTTACTTCAATCATGTGTTTTTACATACTTATAAATAAAGGATTTTATGAAGTACTTAAGTAGAAAGAACACGAGAATTTATAACTATTTAAGTCTAATATTTTAATGTATTTTAATGGCACTTGAATTAAAAATATTGTAAATGTCTATGGCAAACTCAGCTAATAAGTGAGAAAAGGTGAGAATGTGTTTATTACTATCTTTAACTTCATGTTATTTATAAGTTAGGATGTGCCATTTTTGTATTATAATATAATCTGTTATGAAGTGTATTGTTTCTTTAAATTCCTTTTCAAGAAGGTATATAAGGAAGTGATATCAAGATGGTACCATTGCTGATGAAGTCTCCCATGGCAGAAGAAAGCACTTAAAATGGACTTGTGAGTTTTGAGTGTCAGAATTTATTTTATTAAAGTATTTTATTTGAATTCTCCTTTTTTTGTTTTTTTCACACTGCAATATTTTGGTTCAGAGTTGTTAATGCAGTAATTGCCTTGTCTGTTTATAACTACTGTTAAGAGAGATGAAGGCTATCTAGGGCAAAGTAATTCAGATGCTACACAGCTCACTTCAGCCTGATGGGTACCAAAGGCTGTCATGTAGTGTCTCAGCACCAGGTTGCTAGACCCTTGGAGGGCCAAAGTTGGGGCCAGTATATGACCTGAAACTACAGGGAACAGCATATAAACTGATACTAGAAAGTCTAGTATCAAGCCAAATGACTCATACAGCAGTAAAATACTGCAAACAGCAAAAAGGCCTACTTCAAGAACCCTACTATCAGAGAAAGCAGACCAATTCAGGGGAAATCAGATGCTGGATAACCCAAGAAACAGTGTGTGGTTTAGCACTACTTGACCCAGGAGTAAGTTAAAAAATATATCTACAGGTGGCTGAAGTCAAACTTCAGAAGAATCAACTGCCCAAAGCACAAGATGCAAAGGAATTACAATGCAGGTCACCGTTTTCCATAGGAAAACACAGCCGCAGCAATTTCTAAGTGTGTGAAGGCAAAGATTACCTTGTTTTGGGAAGAAGGTGAAACCATGGAATTGATGTACATACATGTGAGAGGTATGGGGGGCTTGCTTCCAATGCTGAGGGAGGTGCAGAGGAGCTTGCTTCCCTTCAAAACTTTTTACAATTAATTTTTTGTCGCTGTGCATTATGGCATTAGTTTCCAGCATTTCTGACTCTTGGAGTTTTAATGTTAGAAGTTTCAGAACAGAAACAGGATCCTGTCATCAGGCAGTCCCGCAGTCGGCCTGAATTCCAAAGTCTTGGTCCAGCATTGGCTGCTGTCGCTTTTTCCCTGACGTCAGTGCGCCAGGGGTATATAGGAGGCATCCGACGTCATTTTCTTCAGTTTTTCTTGCCCCAGATGTCAGGTGGCCCCCAAAATGGTGGTCAGTAGATAGTACCAATGATAAAAGTTTAGCACAAACAAAACATCCCTCCAGCTATAAGCAAATACACCACAAAGGTAGTATCAGATTTTAAAGCATTGAAAGGTTTTAGTTAAGTCAGAGGAGATGGAGGGAGGGTAACCTGGACTGCAGCAGGGTATACACTCGAACATCTACATTTATGGTAGGAACAAAACTGTACTATGTTCATCGTGTTACCCTGCTGCAGTCATCACACTTGGGAAGAATACCAAAGCTATGGATGGGAGGTGGAGTCAAACAGGGTTAGAGGAGGCTAGAAGGCCCTGCAAAACTGCAGTGGCGAAGCCAGCTCTAGTCTTAGAGTAAAGTGGTAAGTGATAGTGTTTGGTGAAGGTGTGTACTGAGCTCCAAGTTGCAGCTTCCAAATTATCCTTGGTTGGCACCCCCCCTGAGGAAGGCTGTAGATGTAGCTGCTGCCCTGGTAGAGTGGGGCCTTATGCTAGCAGGAACTGGTTTTCCATGGTGGGTGTAGCAAAAACAAATGCAATGTCCTATCCATTTGGAAATGGACTGTTTTGAGATAGCCTTTCCTTGTGAAGCTGTAGCATAGAATACAAAGAGCTGGTCAGAGTTTCTGAAAACCTTAGTTTTATCCAAGTAGTA
The DNA here is from genome assembly GCF_019279795.1 of Protopterus annectens. Lineage (NCBI taxonomy): Eukaryota > Metazoa > Chordata > Ceratodontiformes > Protopteridae > Protopterus > Protopterus annectens. The sequence continues at coordinate 1,332,105,060 of NC_056733.1, forward strand.
ACGTAGTTGCCTGTGAATGTCCAAGGAGTGCAGGAGTCGTCCTCCTTTGTTCTGTGGATTTGGAAAGAAAGTGGGTAAATGGATGGTTTGATTTAGAGCCACACTGGATACCACCTTAGGCATAAAGGAGGGGTTAGTTCATAGAGAAACTCTGTCTTGATGAAAAATGAGGAAAGGCTCTACTGCCATTAGTGCCTGAAGCTCTGAGACTCTTCTGGCTGAAGTTATTGCTAGCAGCAGGGCAGTATTCCATGATATAAACTTTAAGTCAGCTGAGTAAGCTGGTTCAAAAGGAGGTAGCATAAGTTTTTCCAGAACAAAATTGAGGTCCCAGGTTGGTGTTGGTGCTCTCCTGGGAGGCCTAATGTTTTTGGCCCCTCTGGGAAACTGCCTTAGAAGCGGATGTGAAAATAAGGGAGGATCCATGTTGTAGAGAGTTGAAATAGCTGAGGCGTGGATTTTAATAGATGAAAAAGAAAGCCCTTTGTGTAACATCTCAGTTAAATATTGTAGAATCTGAGGTACGTCTGGCTGAAGGGTATTTTGGCCTTTAGCTTGGTTCCAGGCACAAAACCTTTTCCATTTGTCTGAGTAGGCCTTCCTGGTGCTGGGCCTCCTGGCTTCCAGAATAACATCCATAACAGCTTGAGAAAGAGGAGCTGGCTGGTGGCTTAGGTGATTTGCCATGCAGCCAAATTTAAGGTTTTGAGCTGGCTGTGTAGAATCTGACTGTCTTGCTGTGTGAGCAGATGAGTAATTTGTGGTAAAATCCATGGTGGGCCCTGGGTCATATTCCTTAATAGTGGGTAGCAGTGCTGGCGTGACCAGTCTAGGGCAATGAGTATCATTCGGGGTCTCTCCATCCTGACTTTCAGCAGCACCTTTGTGAGAAGGGGCAATGGAGGGAAGGCATATACTGTCAGGTTTTTCCAAATGAATAGGTTCATAGGTTCATAGGTTTATACTAGGCTATCTGCCCTAAGGCATTTATAAGCCTAGCCAGAGTTTTTGTGGCTTACGCCACCCCTTATGTTAAAAAGTACTGTGCCCATTAGTTTGTTGTGCCTCTGTCTAGCAGTGACACAGAGAGGATTCCTGGGGTAAACCTACGATCTCCCATCCACAGGTCAAGATTTCTCTTGAACAGAGCCAGCGAGGTGCTCTGCCTCACATGGACCGGGATTTTATTCCACAACATAGGGAGTCTCTGGGTGACAAATCTACCCCTCCAGCATGTCCTATTTATATCCGTGCTAAGGTTTAAGTCGCTTGCTCTAGTGGATCTGGTAGATTTGGATTTTTTGAGGTAGAGCATGTCCATTAATTCCGGGTTGGACATGGCCTTGTATGTCAGGCACAGGTCACCTCTGAGCAGATGGTATGCGACTGAATAGAGCTGGAGTTTCTTCAGTCTGGCAGCATATGGCAGATTTTGGAGTCCCTTTATCCTTTTGGTGAGGAACTTTTGGGGTCTCTCCAATTGCTGCAGGTGTCGGGTGAGATACATCCCGAATGGGGCATTGTAATCGATCGAATGAGAGTGCATCCACTTTCCAAGTTTGATGGTGGAATGTCCTTGTACAAAATTTTGTTAGCTGATAGTTTTGGGGGCTGGCAAACAGGTCTATGTCTGGGTGCCCCCATTTTTGAGTTATTGCAAATACTTGTGGATTCAGTTTCCACTCGTGGGGATCCATGATGTTTCTGCTTTGGTCGTCTGCCAATGTGTTCTTTTTTACTGGCAGGAAATGAGCTTGTAATTGAACTTGGTAAGCCAGTGCTGTGTTCCACAAGGTCATTGCTTGTCTGCATAGAGGGTAGTGTACCCCCTTGTTTATGTACCACATTACTGTGGTGTTGTCCGTCCTTATTGTCAGCTTTTCTGGATGTAAGGCGGCCTTGAAGGCTGTCAGGGCATTCTGTACAGCTAGCATTTCTTTTTGACTGATGTGCAGATTCCTTTGATCTGCAGTCCATATGCCTTGAACGCAAAGTCCTGCCATGTGTGCCCCTCAGGCATAGTCCGATGCATCTGTTGTCATAGTTTGCCTGGCTGGGAGTAAGGTGAAAGGCTGACCCTTGTTGAGGTGACATGCCTGTGACCACCATAGAAGCTCTTGTTGAAGGCAGGGAATGAGAGATATCATTGTGTCCAAGCTGTGGCTGTGTTGAGTCCATATGTGTTTTTAGGTACCACTGTAATTTCCTCATATGCAGTTTTGCAAATGGTATTAGAAGTATGCAAGATGCCATGAAGCCCAAGGCCTGCAGAATTTTTCTTGCAGGGAGTTGGGTCTTTGTTGCCATTGTTTTGAAGTATTGAGTCAGTTGTAGTCGTTTGTCTGGCGTCAGATACGCCATCTGGGCCATTGTATTCAAGCTGGCACCCAGGAATGTCATATTTTGTGAGGGTACTAGTTTTGATTTCTTTTCGTTTACTGTGTACCCTAGGCAACGTAGAAGGTGTTTTACAAAAGCCAGATGTTGTAAGAGAATGTCCTTGCTTTCTGCTTGGATGAGGCAGTCGTACAGGTAAGGGTATATTTGAATTCCTCTTTGTCTGCAGTATGCAATTACTGGTGCAGGCGTTTTGTGAAGACCCTGAGCGCAGCGGATAAGCCAAAGGGCAGTGAAGAGAATTGGTAATGGGTTGAACCTGCAATGAAACGGAGGTATCTTCTGCAATTTTGTCTGATAGGGACATGCAGGTATACCTCCTTGAGGTCCAACGTTACTAGCCATGCTTTCTTGCCCAACATGGGAAGAAGTTGCTGTAGTGTTAGCATTTTGAATTTGGGTATTTGTAAGAAGGTGTTTAGAACTGAAAGGTCCAGAATGGGTCTCCAAGCATTGTCCTTTCTGGGGACTAGAAAGAGCCTTGAGTAAAATCCTTGGCCTTGCTCCCATGTAGGTACCAGTTAAATGGCTCTCATGTACATGAGAGCTGTAATTTGTTTTTGTGCCTCTGCCCATTGATTTTGTGGAAGGTTTGGCATTCCTTTTATCGTTGGCAAGGTGTGAAAATGGAATCTGTATCCTTGTGAGATAATGTCCAGGACCCATTTTTCCTTTGTGATGATGCGTCAGTTGTCTGTAAAAAGTGCTAATTTTCCTCCCAAGGGAGCTGCCAAGAGAGTTTTGCTTAGCAATTTGAGGTTTAAGCCATTGTGTTTGCCTTCTAGTAGTTTGGGACCGGTCTTCTCCTCCCTTCTGTGTTGCAGTGCCCCATTGTCGAGGTTTGTAATGGGTTTGTGCTTGTCCTCTGCCTCTTGGGCGTCTGTATTTACCCCTCTGTGGTCTGTCAGTAGCTGGAAAGGACCAATTTTTTGTTGGCCAATTTCTGCTGAAGCGTGGGGGCTGAACCTGTAAGAAATCTTTGACCATCTGCATAGATTTTGCCTTATCCTCCATTTTCCATAAGACTTCTTCTGCTTTAACCCCAAATAGGACATCCTGCTGTAAGGGTGCATCTAGTAACTTTGCTTTAACATGATCAAGCAGAGTTTGCTCCTTTAACCAAGCATACCTACGTATAACAGACCCAGCAACAGCTGCTCTACAGGAAGCTTCCAAGGAATCAAATCCACATTGTAAAGTATGTTTGCCCACCTGTTCAGCTGCATGTAACAGATCATGCATTTCCTTCAATTCAGACTGTTGAGGGTGTGTGCTCATCTTTTGTTTTATTTGAGACATTAGGAATTGCTGGTATTTAAGCATGTGAAATTGACAATTTAGTGCTCTCATAGCTAGAGTAGCTGAGGTGTAAACCTTCTTCCCCCACCTATCTAGTGCTCTGGAGTCCCTTTCAGAGGGTACAGGATTTTTAGCCATAGAAGCCTTAGCCCCTTTGGGACCCTGGAAGACAGTCTCTGGGTCAACAACAGGGCTTTTGTAAAGGAATTTGTGTGAGTTAGGCACTCTATAGTATCTATCTGGTTTGGCTGGAGCAGGAGGCAGAGAAGCTGGATTTAGACTAGATTCTAAGTAAACATCATCCACAATGTCTAAAACTTGGGGGATAGCAAGTGGTCTGTGCTGGGAGAGTAAAAGAAACTCTTGGAGCCTTTTCTTTGAGTCAGAGTAATCCTGACCTTCCCAGTGGAAATGTTCCCTCATGGTATGTAAGGTTTCCCCAAAGGAATAGTCTTCAGGGGGAGAAGTTGAGGGAATGGAATCCTCAGCATCAGAATCTTCATAAGGGGGAAAGGAGTAATCTTTTTCCTCAGAGGAGCCTGAAGAAAAAGACAATTGATGAGAGGAGGCATAATCCTCCTCTTGTCTAGGCCTTTTGTCAGGTGGGGGTTGGGAACCCCTGATTAAAGAAATCAAATCTTCAGCCATTTTAAGCATCTGTTTCTTAGGCATGGGGCCTTGAACTGGAGACTGAAGTGTAGTCTTTTTTGGTTTTAGAGGGGTCTTAAGCTTAGCATAAGATTTTATGGTGTGAGAGGTCGGTCTGAAGACACCTTCAGAAACCGAAGGTGTTTCTGCAGCACCAGCTTCTCCTTCTGCAGTGTCGTCGGTATGGCCTAAAGAAAATGGCTGCGTCGGCCTTGAACTCTCCACCAGAAAATCCAAAGCGGTCTGGGGTTCCAATTCTGCAGTAGCCAGGGGCTGTGTAGGCGCCTCACTGAAAATCGGCGATCGGCCCAGCCGAGGCCTTGGAGTCTGGCTTGGATCTAGGCTGCCTGTCTTTATCTTTGCGTTTTTTGTGCACGCCGGTAGTCGGTTGCTCCGACGGCATAGTGTAATTAAATTTCCTACCGAAGTAGCGTCGTGCAAAATCAAAGCGTCGCTTTATACTTCGCTTATTGAACCTAGCACAAAACCGACAACCAGTGACGTCGTGGTCTGGGCCTAGGCAAGGTATACAATAAGAATGAAAGTCCTTATGAGGTATTTGCTTCCCACAAGAAATACAATTGTTAACTTTTTCTGACATCGGTCGGAGGCAAGAAAAGTTTCCCCAACGGGGTACTTAACTTTACTGAAGACTTCGGATCTTAAATTCGACTTCGAAAATCTCAGGAGTCGGCCGACCAGCACTTGCGAACTGCTTCTGCTTCGGGCACCGCTCGGCAAGAAAGACTGAAGAAAATGGCGTTGGATGCCTCCTATATACCCCTGGCGCACTGACGTCAGGGAAGAAGCGACAGCAACCGACGCCGGACCAAGACTTTGGAATTCAGGCCAACTGCGGGACCGCCTGACGACAGGATAACCCAAGTGTGATGACTGCAGCAGGGTAACACAATGAACATCTGCTACACCTAGCACCAGATTGAACTGGTACACACGGCACCAGAAACAAAAAGGTGTGGCTAGGTGGGGAACCTCTTTGAAGCACTGTAATAACCACCACCATAAGCTCATAGTAAATGCAAGTTTACATTACAGTCCCTGGACTAGAAAAATTAAGCAGGAAGTGATGACAGAGACTGATATTAGGTATGTTTTCCTGGTGGAGCAGGGGAGCACCAATTAAACAGATACACAAAAAGGATGATGAAGAAACGGTGGGCAAGGGGGACTTCTCATACAACCTATGAGGAGATTTGGGGAGAGGCCACAACCATGACCAATAAAGATGCTTTCTAAACAGGTGCTATAAAGGGAACTGTTGGCACATGGACCTTGGAATGAAAAGGGGGCAGAATGAGATGCCATGCAACATTTCTTTTGTCAGTCCTTTTGTTATTTGTGCTCACGTTTGGTTTATGACTGCTGGGAAAGAACATTTATTTCAGTGAAAATGCCCCCAAAGCATTGTGAAAATACATGAAAAGCAGCACTGGTGAAATCCTGATATATCTAACAGGTGTCAACAACATATGTCAGAATAACAGAGAAGAGGCACCGATAGTGTTAATCTGCCAGTAGGATTCCATCACAAAGAAATTAACTTTTATTTATTTATTCTTTCTCTACTTAACCATTTTATTCATTCAAAGCTAACACAAACAATCTTCAGAAACCTTTAATATCAGAAAATTAGAAGAGTCTAGTATCCATATGCAAATTAAATGCAAGTTTACAGAAGAAAAATAAATGGAATACTGTTGTGCAACACATATTCTAGGGGCTAGAGAGAGAGGTCTTAGTGCCTGGATGGAACAATTCCACTCTTACTGCAGCCACAGCCTCTCAAAGAAAGATCTCCTGCAATTCTAAACAGCCTTCTGTGAAGAGAGTTCTGATAAGCAATCACAGACAGGAGATTTTAAATATGCTGCAAGATACACTGCAATGCACTCTCTCAAATATGACCTTTACATCTACAAAGCACCAAAGACAAAAAAGCCACAGGCAGATCGTAACTCCTTTTACAGTCTGACTCAGCTTTACTTTAATACTAATTTAAGGGTCAAGCCAGTGCTGAGCCATTTGGCTGAAGACAAATAAAAACTAATTTTTGGACCTGAACAGTTAATACAGCATTAGAAAACGTAAATGCTATGTATATAGCAAATCAAGGCTATACATGGTTCATGTTTTGGATTATGAAGTGACACTTTTGGGTCAGTTTCTGGCTTTGGAATAAATGAAAAATGCTTGTTATTAAAATGGATGTCAATGAAAACAGTGCAATTTGTCTATGGTGCAATAAATTGAGAAATACACTTTTGTAGTTTACATTTTTTTCAAGATTGTCATAGGCCTATAACATTCAGCATAATTTTAACTACCTTGTTCAACAAGCAAGTCTGCCTTCTGTCTGTTGAACCTCTGGCACTCTCTGTTTGCTCTTTCTAGTTCACGTTGGCATTCATTCAACCTCTTCTCTTTCTCTCTCACAGTTCTCTGATGGTTCTGATACATATCCTGCAGTTGTTCATCTGTTCCTTGAAATACCTTCAGATTAAAACCACAAACACCAACAAATGAAGGTATTACACTGAAGACAGTGAAAAGATGAAACAAATCATTTAAAAATCTAAAATATTCAGTAAAAAAATAATCATCTGTCTGTACTTGAGTGCGTCTGTGTATATACATGCACACATATAAAGATACCTGCATCTGTATATAACATGTATTTACATATATATAAACACCAACTCCAACCTCTAGCACTGTAAACTTAGCCCAAATAGGCTGAAATAAAAGACCACAACACTCTGGAAAGTACCATACAATACTTTAATGGCAGACATGTTCCGCCACACTCAAGAAAAGTACAGTTTTGTACCTACCATAAATGTAGATGTTCGAAGATCCACATTGCTGCAGTCCTTACACTTGGGTAGTCCGCTGTCCTCGGTCGGCCCGAATATCAAAGTATAAGGCTGACGTCGGTCAAGGCGCATTTGACTGACATCAGGACGTCAGGGTACAAATGCGCATGACCGACGTCATATCCTCAGTCTTTTCTTGCCCCAGATGTCAGAAGACCCTAAAAATAAAGGTCAAAACCAAAAGACAGCAAACACCCAACCAACCACCCTTGCACTAACTATATGTACAAAATATACAAAATACACAATATGTACAACCCAACCCACACAACCACCTCTAACTGCAGAGGGGAAGGAGGGTAAATTGGACTGCAGCAATGTGGATCTTCGAACATCTACATTTATGGTAGGTACAAAACTGTACTATGTTCTTCATCTCACATTGCTGCAGTCCTTACACTTGGGTAGAATCCCAAAGCAGAGGTAAGGGAGGATGGCTAACTATAAGGAAGCAGGAGCTGCCAACATGCCCTGCAAAACAGCAGTGGCAAAACCAGCCCTGGATTTAGAGTAAAGTGGCAGGTGATAATGCCTAGAGAAAGTATGCACTGAACTCCAAGTAGCTGCCTCCAAAATATCCTTGGTTGCCACTCCCCTTAAAAAAGCTGTTGAAGTGGCAGTAGCCCTAGTGGAATGAGGCCTAATCCCAGCTGGAACCTCCTTGCCATGATGGGAATAACAGAAAGCAATGCAAAACCCAATCCACTTAGAAATAGTTTGTTTAGACACAGGCTTGCCCTGAGAACTCAAAGCAAAAGAAACAAACAACTGCTGAGACTGCCTGAACCCTTTAGTTCTGTCCAAATAATAACGCAACTGCCTGTGTACATCTAAAGTGTGCAAAATCTTTTCCCCTTTATTTTGGGGATTTGCATAAAAGTAGGCAAATGAATAGTTTGGTTTAAAGCCACACTAGAAACCACCTTAGGCATAAAGGAAGGATTAGTACGTAATGATACCCTATCCTTATGGAAAATCAAGAAAGGCTCAACTGCCATAAGGGCCTGCAATTCAGAAACCCTTCTTGCAGAGGTAATTGCCAACAAAAAAGCAGTCTTCCATGATAAATATTTCAACTCAGAAGTAGCTGCAGGCTCAAAAGGTTGTAGAGTGAGTTTCTCCAACACAAAATTGAGATCCCAAGCAGGAGTAGGAGCTCTTCGTGGGGTCTTATATTCTTTGCCCCTCTAAGAAATTGCTTGAATAAAGGATGAGAAAACAATGGTGGAACACAATCATAGTGAGCCGAAATTGCTGCAGCATGAACCTTAATAGAAGAGAAAGACAAACCCTTGTCCAGTAACTCAGTAAGATATTGAAGAGCCACACTCAAATTAGGCTCAGAAACATCAAAATCTTTTGCTGCACTCCAAAATAAAAATCTCTTCCATTTATCTGCGTACACTTTCCTTGTACTAGGCCTTCTAGCTTCCAAAATCACATTCAAAACTTGTTGTGGAAGTTGAGACCCTCTATGGTTCAAAACAGAATATGCCAGGCTGTCAGGTGCAGAGAGTGAAGTTTGACATTCAGCAAATGGCTGTCCTCCTGTGACAACAGGTGTGGAATTGAAGGCAAAGGCCATGGAGGCTTCCGTACCAGACTTCTCAGTAATGGGTACCAGTGCTGTCGAGGCCAATCTGGAGCAATTAAAATCATCCTTGGCTTGTCCTGTCTGACCTTTAGAAGTACCTTTGGGAGGAGAGGCAGAGGAGGAAAGGCATACACATGAAGATTGCTCCAATTGAAAGAAAGAGCATCCACTTTCCAAGCTGTGGGATGAAACCTTTTTGTGCAAAACTGTGGCAGCTGATGGTTTAGTGGAGAAGCGAACAGATCTATGTCTGGAGTTCCCCATGACACTGTCAATTTCTGAAATACTTGAGGATCCAATTTCCACTCGTGGGGATCCATAATTCGTCTGCTCAACACATCTGCTAAGGAGTTCTGTGCTCCTGGCAGAAACCTTGCCTGAAGATTGAGCGGTAAACTGAGAGCAGTCTCCCACAAAATCATTGCTTGCCTGCATAGAGGATAAGAATCGTTCCCCTTGCTTGTTGATGTACCACATGACAGTTGTGTTGTCTGTTAGAATCAACACCTGCCCTGGAAGAAGTAATTCCTTGAAAGCTATTAATGCAAACTGGACTGCTAACATCTCCTTCATGTTGATATGTAGATGTTGTAGTCTGGCAGGCCACTTGTTTTGTATCCACTTTCCATGTAGATGAGCTCCCCAAGCTTTGTCTGAGGCATCTGTCGTTAAAATCTGACTCGCCTCTGGCCGGGTCACAGAGAGTCCCTTGTTTAGGTGACATTCCTGAGCCCACCATAAAAATTCCTTTTGAATGCAAGTTATTATTTGAATGACAGTGTCCAGATCCTGGCAGTGCTGTGTCCATACATTTTGAGATACCATTGTAGCTTCCTCATATGCAGTTTGGCATTGGGAAGCACCAGAATACAAGATGCCATGAACCCTAATGCTTGAAGGACTGTCCTTGCAGTCAGCACGGACTGATGAGATAGTTGACGGAAGTAAAGGGATAGACTCTTTTGTTTGTCCGGGTTAGAAAGGCCATCTGGGATGCTGTATTCAGTCTCACACCCAGAAAGCACATGTCCTGAGAGGGTACTAGACTGGACTTTATTTCGTTCACAGAATACCCCAGGCATCTTAGCACTGCTATCACATATTCCAAATGATGAAGAAGCTCTTCCCTTCCTTGGGCCAAAATCAGGCAGTCGTCCAAATAAGGATAGATCTGTATTCCTTTTAACCTGAAGAAAGCTATCACTGGAGCCAGAACTTTCGTGAATACTCTGGGCGCAGTAGATAAGCCAAAGGGCAATGCAGAGAACTGATAGTGAGAAGTCCCAGCTCGAAAACGCAGATACTTCCTGCAACTTAGTCTGATAGGAACATGAAGGTAAGCCTCCTTGAGATCCAAAGTTACCATCCAATGATCCTTGCCCAGCAGAGGTAAAAGCTGCTGTAACGTCAACATTTTGAACTTGGGAATGTCCAGATAAGTGTTGAGGGTAGATAAATCCAAAATTGGTCTCCACGTGTTCCCCTTCTTTGGTACTAGAAACAGGCGAGAGTAAAATCCTAGGCCCACTTCTGGCATAGGGACCGGCTGTATGGCCCCTATTTGGAGTAACAGAGAAACTTGCTTGTGAGCCTCTATTCTTTGCTGAGGAGGAATGTCTGGCATGCCTTTGAAAGGAGGCAAGGTATGGAAATAAAACCTGTAACCGTGGTGTATGATATCCAATACCCATCTGTCTTGGGTAATTAAACTCCAATTTTCTTTGAAAAGTGCCAACCTTCCTCCCAAAGGAGCTGCCAGACGAGAAGGCTCTGGCAGCTGAAAAGGTAGGTCATTGGGTCTGTTTACGAAAGGACTGACCCCTGCCCTCACCTGAAGACTGTGCAGGAGAACTCCCTGTTCTAGGCCTGAAAGAGCCCTGAGCTCTGCCCCTACCACGTCTAGATCTACCCCTAGACTGGGAATCATAAGAAGGATACGTCCACCCCTTAGTAGGCCAATTTCTACTAAACTTTGGAGGCTGGACCTGCAAAAAATCTTTAACAGTCTGCATAGACTTAGCCTTGTCTTCCATTTTCTTTAAAACTGCCTCAACAGGAGGACCAAACAACACATCAGATTGTAAAGGAGCATCTAAAATCCTTGTTTTAACATGTTCAGACAAATTTTGATCCCTTAGCCAGGCGTGCCTCCGAAGAACTGACCCAGTGGCAGCCACCCTAGACGAGGCTTGTACAGCATCAAAACCACATTGCAAAGAATGCTAACCCACCTGTACAGAAACATGCACTAAATCTTGCAACTCTTTACAATCAATACCTACTGCCAGAGCATCAACCTTAGACTTTAATTGTGAAAGGAGATAGTTCTGGTATTTCAACATGTGAAACTGGCAATTCAAAGCCCTCATAGCAAGAGTGGAAGAAGTATAAACTTTCTTTCCCCATCTATCCAAGGCCCTAGCCTCTTTGTCTGCAGGAACCGGATTCTTAACAACAGAAGCCTTAACACCTTTAGGCCCCTGACTAACAGTTTCTGGGTCAGCCCTAGGACTCTTAAACAGATACATATGAGCTTCAGGCACCCTGTAATACCTATCCGGCTTAACAGGAACAGGAGGCAAAGAAACAGGATTAAGAGAAGCCTCTGCAAAACATCTTCTACTACATCCAAAACAGGAGGTATAGCCAAAGGCCTATGCTGGGGTAAAACAAAATTCCCTAAGCCTTTTCCTGGAATCAGAGAAGTCCTGACCTTCCCACTTAAAATGCTCCCTCATGGAATGAAGAGTTTCTGAAAAGAAAAATCCTCAGGAGGAGAAGCAGAAGGAGTAGAATCATCCAGATCAGAATCAGAATAAGGAGAGTACTCCTGCAAGTCTTCAGC
>NC_056733.1:1332124236-1332174016 GCF_019279795.1 Protopterus annectens
ATACTAGCTCCCACTATCTATCTGGCATCCCTCCATTACCTCATTTGTCCTATTTGCAAACATTTTAGCCTCAACCTCTAAATGTTTTACCACCATGCACAGCATGTAACCACCTTCCTTCTTGGTGACCAAAAGATCACATTCTCCATGTCTGGTAAGTCTACTGCCCAAGAAGACTTTCACTGCAATGTGGGCTTTCCTATTTTAACTGACAAAACTTTTAATACCCTTAGTAACAGAGTCTTCATTAACCAAAATTCTGCCCCCCCACACACACTGGCTAAAGCCTACAAGTTATAGCTCATGCCATTAACCCACCTATTAACCATTTATGACAGCTCACTCACTGTGCTGCATCTGATACCTTTTCTGTGCCTCCTGCACTCCTCGTCCCTCTCCAAGTCATTTTTATCCTGTGAATGTTCAATATGGCTGAAAGCCTCTGCCTAATCTCTCTCATGCTTCTGGCTCCATCTCCCCTTCACCAGTTGCCACTGCTGTTCATACCTATTGCTCCAACTATGTTTCTTCTCCTTATTATACCTTTAACTAAATCTGACATTTTCTCTCTATCTTCTACTTGCCTGTACTCTTCTGATAACTTACAATTTGCCCCTACACCTTTTTTTTTTACCCCTCCTGTCCCCTCTTTAGTCCCATTTATGCTCTATGCCTCACTAGCAAGTCCCTACAATCTCTAGCTCCCATCTTCTTCTTTACAAAGCCCCCCACCACCACTTTGCTGCAGACACTAATCTACTAGGAAGAAAAGACAGAAAACAGTGTAGTTGCATTCTCTGCAACATAATTTGGGGATTAATTCAGAGACAAAGCAAAAAATGAAATAAGGGGATGCAGCCCTCTAAATAAAAGTCTATTTTACTTGGCTGACTAATAAAGCCTGAAGCTTGTTACTCAAAAACGAATGAATGAAACTCTTAATACTACATTTAGTTTGTTGTTTCACAACAAAAGAACCATGGTTTAAAACTTAAAGAAAAAAAGAAGCAGGTATTTTTTTTTTCTTTAACATATGCCCACTGGCTATAATTAGACAGTCTTTGTTTTAATGTATACCCATTTTCTGTAAAACAGTAATAGTTTAACTTTTTTACTCACTCACACTTAGCAATTTACTTTATCTGCAGTATAATCTTTTTAAACATTTACAAGTGTAATACAATCATTCTCACAGGTTAAATTTCAGTTTTAAGTTGATAAGTACATCTAATATATAGTTCCTACAATTAAAAGACACTACAAATAACAGATTAGTCATCAGTGAAAAAAGTCGAACTGAAACGGCTTTCATCAGGTGGACTATAAATTCTCCTATCTTCCACCATCAGCATTTACTAGAAGGGTTTATTTCCTGTCATGAGAACAAATCTTGCTTCCGACTGTAATAGTGCATGCCAAACTCCTAGTGGTTAACACTGTAGCTACAGAAAAAACCCTAAATGAGAAGAATCTGCTGTCAATGTACTAATTTAAAAATTACACCTCCACAGTTCTAAGAAATGTACAGTACATTTAAACTAGCATATATACTACCAAAATGATTTAAACAAGTTATTATGTTAATGATGGCTTGCAATGCGGTGTAATGGACACAGACTAAAAATGCAACATCTCACAATGTTTACGTTTATCTTACACTTCCACACTGTTATAATTTTTTTTCCTGCAGGGACCTTATTGGATTATTAAATACTAACACACAAACAGAACAAGTTCTAGAGATAAGAACAGAGTTGGAGTACTAGGAAGTATCAAGCCAATTTGAAGACCAAATAGTGTCAAATTCTACAAGCAAATGATGAAAAGAAGACAATGCATAGCTATTACACGAGTTAAAATGAACTTCTGGTTAACATTACTAACATCTAAGCATGATCCAAACAGTTCCTGAAGGCTCAGGAAGTCAAAATTTTAAGGTATAGCCCCATTAGTCAAAATTCCTTTCAGTTTATGAAACTGGAATCAATTACCACAATCCTTATACTTCAAATTCTTTTATAAATGAATATAAAGATATGCTAAATTGGGGAGGGGGAATAGCTCATACAGGCAGCTATGTGTGGAACTCTCAAAATCATCAAAAACAGTAGCACTCAAAACATACTGAAATGTTTCAGCTATGAAGGCTGGGATGAGATTCTCTGAAAATAGGCAAATATTAGAAAACAAACAAAAAAAAAAAAAACAAAGACTACACAAATCAGAGACAAAGATAAGAATTTAAGGAAGTCACTTCACAAAAACAGATCATCACTATGCTATACAAACATATCTAAAAAGAGAAAACCATGATTCCTGCTAAAAATTTCACTTATTCTACGAACTAAAATAAAACAAGCAGTCTCCATCTCTCAAGGAAAGCAAGTTATTTTTAACTGGACTGGCAATTAATTTTGCCTAATCCTACTGTTCTAATTATGTTCATGTAAGTACATGTAGTCACGTACAGTACCACAGCCTGAATTCCAAATGATTTGCTCTACAGTAATGCTGCTTTGCAGACATGCATAAATTCCCGGCGAAAAAATGCATGTCCACAGCTAGTGGAGTTTGGCTTTATTAGGCTTAATATATCCACAAAGACTTGAAAAGAAAAAGAGAATGTCGTGGACATTCAGAAGCCATATAGCTGAAATACTTGATGGCCTTAAGGGGATATCTGCATATATTCCGTGGACCTCTATTGCAGGAGGTTTCAGGTATCACAGTGAAAACTCCAGCTTAGCTAGGTTTTTCTTGGGAGTTTTTAATAATCGGTTTGTCTATGTGACCTTTTTACTTTTTGGTTTGGAAGTTAGCTGGGATATTTAGCAGATGCCTTAATAGTTACATATATCAGCTGGGTTTAAATACCCTATTTTTCTGAAGTATTGCCAAACAGTCCACTTACGCTGTGCTGACAAGGTCATAAGAAGGCGGAAACATGCATGTACACAGCTAGTGGATTTGGCTTTGTTAGCCTGAATGTATCCTCAAAGACTTAAAAAGAAAAAATAAAAGAAAGTCATAGACATTCAGAAGACATATAGCTGAAACACTTGATGTCCTTAAGGGGTCATTTATATATACCTCATGGGCCTGTAGTACAGGTGGGTTAAGGTATCACACAATGAAAATTCTAGCTTGGCTAGGTTTTTCTTGTAGTTTTTACTCCATGATCAATATGAAGAATATCTCGGGTTTAATTAGTGGCTTGGGCACTGAAGAGGCTAGCAAGGGGGGAGAAAGAAATTGTGAAGCAATGCCTGCTCACTGATGTCAGGCTAAAAGTGTGCTCATGTTTGTCCATAGTACACAGTCTATGCAATACTCCCTGATGATGAAGACCTCAGAGCACTTGGCAGCACTTCTTGCAATGGGGAGAGTGGTGAAGGCCCACTGGGAATCGTATCACTTGTAGAAGAAGGTGACATCTCTCACACTGGCCCACTGCACACCCACCCCACTGATGTCTACAGATATGCGCACAAAGGAACATAAAGCCACAAACTGAGAACACCAATCTTCCGTGTGGGTGATGGCAACATACACAGCGTGTCTGACCCTTGCCTTGAAGGGGACCAAGTCAGACCAAGTCAATCAGCAGACCTGCTTTGGGGCGGCGGGGGGGACCAGTGCAAAAATATATATTAATTACAGTATGCAACTCTTGCTTTCATCATCCTGCATATTTTGCAGCTCTGCTATAGACAATTTACTACTTCTGTAATTTTTCTTTTTTAATTTTTAGTAATCTCCAACATCTGAGATACAGAATTCCTAGAAACTGTTGACCCCTCTACTTCTCTGTGTTAATAAAGGAATTGCACCTACGTGTCATTTTTTATTGCAGTACTCTTCTATTATTCTCTGACTGAATGAGGTCACTGAAAGGTTAACTATCTCAGACATTTTATCCTTAAACTTCAAACAATCAACCAGTTAGTAATAAATAAAACATGGAGGTGCCTACCTCATTGTCTCTTGCATACATAACATTAACATAGGATTTTAGCACCACTTCATTTTCTACAGCAGTACAAACATGAATAAGGAAGTACATAGAAACTTACTGCTATCAGTCAAACGTTCATCATATATTATTACCTGCTCCATCTTTTCTTCCAGTTCCTGGTTATCTTTTTCCATTTGCTTTTTTCTGCTCTCCAGGGCTTTAATGTCATTGTCTAGCTTCATCACTTTTGTTAGGTTCTCATTGATCATATTAAGTCTATCCTACAAAGGAAAATGACAGACAATGTGACACATTAAAATTTAATACACTAACATAACCTGCTGTTAAAAATATTTGTTTCAGCACAGCATGATACTTCCACGTACATTTAAAAAAATCACATACATCTGTATGAACATTTCAATTACAGCATATGGCTCTAGTTAATAGTACAGAAAGAGATAAATATGAACAATCATTATACTTACATTTCTTAAAGGAAGGAGGTACCAGGCTCACATAGTTCATAAACAGGCTTTTAATATTATATGCCTCCTATTAAGTTAAGTTTAATATAAAAGAAGAGTGACATATCAATATTTCCATATATGAAATAAACAAAACTGAAGATAGTCAGGGAGGAGAGGCAGAGCTGCATCTCTTGCCCTATCGCTGGCAGCTCCTATGTTAACAGAAAGCCATTTAGTTCTGACAAGTCTAGTATAGCAGTTCCTTTTTGGATCTACAGCAACTGAAGCTGGCATAAAGTCAGTAACCGCCATAGTGCTCAACCTTCTATCTCTGAAATGAGGAACACTAGCCCTCATAATGTGGAACAAATGGACTACATGTGGAACACATACTAACAGCTTACTAACAACTTCAACTAGGATGGGCATAGGATGGTTAAAATATGCTGGTTTTACTCTTAAAAAGATCTTTTAATGAATTAATACAATTCTTTTCTATTTACCATGGATATCAGTTTAAAAAAATCCTAACACTAAATGTGTTACAGAGCCTTTTAATGTGGAACTTCATGGAACATGAACTTTTAAGTCCCCAAATGAGGTACTTTCCTCGTAATGAGGTAGACTTGAGAGGTATGGTAACCACAACTGATTAAGCTGTTAGAACACTGTTTACAGGAGAGGATAACGCACCCAGAGATGAAACTTGGACAAATACACACTAAAAGAACAAGAACAGTCAGAATTCCCTTTCTAACGACATGATGACCTACAAACATATGCCCAATCTTCCCGAAGCTGTTTCTTACAAAAATATGAACTCGTTTCTCTCCTTATTACATCAAAGCTGTCAAGTAAATTATAAAGGAAAACAGATGACAAGTTCTTCCCCAGGTATCAATGACCTACTCCATCAAAACATAGTACATTGAAAACAAGAACCCCACCACCACCCCAGGTTTGCTAGTGTCCCACAGTAAAGTTTACACAAGAAATCCAATGTCAATAATGTCCTCTCTCTAATATGATCGCTTTTCCTGGTTCTACAACTGCCACCTCTTTCAGCAGTTTTCAGTTTATACACTGCTCTCCGGCTACAGCAGCGTGTCACTTCGTGTGTGTGTGTGTGTGGGGGGGGGGGGGGTACACTATGTATGAAGAGATATTAGTCCAAAGTATTTTATGAATGAGAGAACGACTTCCAGGAGCGGCCTTAGGTCAACTGGTGCTCTACGCAAAAGGGTTCTATGGCGCCCCCCTCCACACCACCTAGTGCCCCCATCCTGGTCTACCTACACCAAATAAATACCAGAAAAGTGCCCCTGCTAGAGCGGCACCCTGGGTGGCCGCCTAGTTGGCCTATGCCTAAGGCCGGCTATGACAACTTCATCTCTGCAAGGCTCTGCCCATGTACGACAGTGTATGGGCATGCTGACAGTGTATCAACAGGCAATACCGAATGTCAGGCGACTGCTTTAATATATGGATTGTGAATGAATGTGTACATGCGCTTGTGTGCAGAAAGATGCAAACATTTTATCCCAGTAAGAAATAGTTAATTATGCTGTCACCATGCCTACAATGTATGAGAGCAGCACTGTTTTGGGGGGAAGCCACAACACAGAAATACTCACAGAAAGATGCACTTTTACTTAAAGCATATTTCTAGTTCTCTAGAATGCATGTGGTTGGAGACTATAATAAAGCACGGCAGTTAGCTCAGTCATTTTGTTTCATATTTGTATTAGCATGAATTAGGGCAGTTTCTGCTGTACTTCATATTTCCCAAATTGTGAGAAAGTCAATTCTTCAGACAGAGAGAGTTAAAATATGAATAAAAAAGCAGATGTACAGCAAGAAAGTTTACGTTTGTTTACAGTTTACAAGACGTCAACCTCAAAAAAACAACCTTACTACTTACTGTTCAAAGCACATTATTTTATTAGCTTCTTAGTGGAAGAAGGCAAATATGAGGTTTTGCACTTTCAAATTAACCCTTTTACATAAATGCATGCATAGGTTTAACCCAAGCACACAGACATATATAAAAATGTATCTGTCTCTCAAACTTATGAATCAGGATTACTTTCAATACAAATAACAGTTATAAAAGTTATATCCAGCAATATGCACAGTAGAGTTTTCTGTAGTAGGTAACATAGAATATCCTTTCCTGATCTCATTGGCTCAAAAAATTCCTGAATATTCTTGTGCTGAGGGGTTAGGTATGCCTCCTGTAGGAGTACACCTTGATGCCAAAAAATGGGGCAGCAGAGTTTGAACTCTGTCCGCTGAAGAAAAACAACCTGCAAGACAGGAACAAAAAATATAAAACAAAATATGGGACTATAACACATTATATACTTTCCCAGCTTAAAATAAATCACATCCATAGCTACAAGGTAAAGAAGCTGTAAAATCTGTACATACAGCAAGATGGCAATAAGCATCCACTGAAGAAAGCTAGACAACTGATGCACCAAAGTACTGAAACGTTCTTCTGGGGGTTTCCCCACTTGCACTCTCTCCTTTAATTTTTTTTCAAATCTATATTTATTTATTTATTTATTTATTTATAGAAATAAGCAATTTCTCACCAAAGCAGCAAAGATTTCAATAGCAAATTCCCACCTTATCTCCACCCTACTTTATGCCTCTCTAATATATATCAACCTAAGGCAATGCGATCTAAACAAGCTACAGACCTGCTACAACAAAATCGCCAAATTCACCACAGGGGCATCCCTACCATAGTCACCACTGTCTCTCATTTGCTGAACTGGGCTGGCTTGAACTCCCTCATCTCCTTCAATGATATCAACTATCACTCACCCACAAACTAGTAAACCATCCACTAAATGTCCCATCCCTCCAGAATCTACTCCAACCCTATCGCACCACCAGACCACTAAGATCCAGCAACAAAAATCACTTGCAGATCACTAAAGCCAATAACTCTGCTGGTGAAGCACTATTCTCTTGCGCCATAGCCAAATAATGGAACTACCTCCCATTCACAATTACCTCCGTACCATCATGCACCCACTTCAAAACGTTACTAAAAGCGCACCTAAAACATACTGGCTATGCCATTGCAACTCCCACTCTAATATCACCCACCCCATCCAACCACTACCTTTCTTTGCACCCCACTAAGTATCTTGATTATAGCAAGCTCAGATGCTCATAAGCCTAGTACTTATTATACAGCAGGAACTTCTTATTGTAACATTTGTTAATGTCTGTTATGTACTTCACATATAAAGATTCTAGCTGTCTACTGATGTACTATGTTTTAAATCTGTAAATATGTTTGTAGTTTGCTATGTAATCCAATGTAACTACTGTCTGTTTTAACTGTGGAGCTTTTCTCCCCGGGCCTCCTCTGGAAATGGACCTATGACCAGTCGGGCACTCCCGGTCAACAAATGTAAACAAATAAAATAAATAAATAAAAACTGGGATGAGGGTATGTTGCATCAAACTCTTGCAGACAGATCATGGTGCAAAACCCAAACAGTCAGTAAACTGAGATGGAAACCCCAAAGTGTAGGGAAAAAAGGTTTATCTTTTCCAGTATAATGTTTTCTCATATCTAATGATAGGAATTTCCAGTACCTACTAGCCATCTCAGCAAAAGGCAGGGTATGTGCATAATGACCTACAAGTAACAGTAGGACAGCCTACCTTCGATGAAGGTAACCAAGCTTCTGCTTTACAAGGAAAGCCTAACCTTGTCAAGTCAAAAGGCAAGTACCTGACCATCGATCTGAAAAAAGCTCTGCACAAATACATTTCAGTTGGATTTTATGGTGATCTGGAATACTTCTAATTTAGCAATATATGCCTCCTTAAGGAGTTCAAACAGCCTGGTGAGGAGAGATGCCAACTCTTCACAGATGCAGCTTTAATCACTGACAGCCAGTATGAATCAGATTTTTTCAGGAATGAGAAAGGAAATGTCAGTGATTATATCTTCAGTGGCTACATCAATGCCTGGGAACTCCTTAGCTGTATCAGAAAGCTGCACTAAATATGCAGATTGAATAAATGTCTCCATACAGACACCCTCAACATGAATCATGGGGATCATGTATAATGCCTGAAAGTAATGCGCAAATCAGTTAGCTATTTTATGACCAACTTATCCACATGTGCAGTTTGATAATTGGGAAAGCTGGAGGAAATGAAGAGTGGAACAACCTACACACCAGTACCTGGCTTGGTATCTCCCCCCACATTTAGAGAAAACTAACAGATGAATACACACTGCTAAATAATCTAGCAAGGCAACATGGTGCACTAGCAAAGCTGCCAAGTCTTGCACATCTGGGAAGCCCGAGAATTCTACATGAGCCTGAACTGATCAAACTTCCTGCACTACTTTTGACACATATCACTGTGGCTGCTATTATCACTTTGCTGACAAGTGCTGACCCTCTCCCAACAATATGGCTCTTTACTGAAATCCAGTCCAAGACAATGCTGTAGGTACAGTTTCTTGTGATTTGTACCTGCTGAACAATAGCTTTATGCATAGAATGCAACTGGTTCTTTCCAAAAGGACACAGACAAGTACATGCCAGGCACAGTCTGTATCAACTGCACCCCAGGAGCTTGATGGACACTGCTGAATGCTCAAATATACATACTGCATGGATGTCTACCCTCTTCTACTCTTAGGTCAAGTTGGACTGAGATAAGGAAATCTATCCTAGCTTGAGACCCACAAAAAGTGGACATATGAAAATATTCTTTTTATAAGGGTAAATTTTACACCAAAAGTCAAATATAAAAAAAAAAATAAATAAACAAAAAACAAAGAGAGCACTTTTAAGAGCTTCTGCTGTTTCTTAATCGAGCATGCCCTCAAAGGTAGTGAAAAGTGACACCATCTTGGACTAAACATAAAATTTCCATCACCCCAATACAAAGTGGTGCAAGGCAGCAGCAACAGCTTCCTTTCATTAAAAAAACAGAAATTAATCTTCATATCTGTTGGGTCCAAACGCACTATAAAGTGCACATCTAGCTCTGTCTGGGCAGCTGAAGACTAAAACAACTCTACGGTCTAGGTCATTAATGAGGTCATCTTATAGCCACTGATATCTACTAGAAGCCTCTCAGTCTTAGCCTGTTGAGTGTGCTGCCTGTAGTAAGTCAGTCAATAAATAAAAAATGAAGAGATACTATATTATAATGTAGACCAATTTTGGCTTCCTTTCTCTTACCATGAAGCCCACTAATGCTTCTTAGGAAACAGAGCACACATAAATTACAGTACACACAGACACATTGCCATTAAAAAACAGGGAGGACTAAGACACAACACCACTGACAAATGAGAGCGAAGACACAGCATCACTACGAAATAAGGAGGACCATGAAACTGCACTCCGCACTTGTGCATGCCACCATTATGAGCACAGGTATTCTAGACAGTAGTCCCCCCTACACATATGTACACACACACTACGCCACATTAGTTTTAAAACATACACTTGAAACTTGTATACATACATGTATAAAACCAGAGTATATAATCCCAGAAGGTAATTCCTGTAAAAGGGCCTTATTGTGTAGCAGCAGAAAAACAGAAAAAAATCCACACAAGGGGCTTCTATGAAGGACTGCCCCACATCAGGATAGAAAACAGAAAATGAGAATGTAATAAACCTCTAACATCTTCAGTGTGATAGACACAGGAAGAAACAACAAAGCAGGATCCACCAAAAACACGGTTTATTGAAGATGCTCTGACGTCTCGGCCTCAGCCTTCAAGGAGTACAAATCATACAAAGCCCTAAACACATATATACTGCAATAATTCATCAATTAATACAATTAAGCAATTAACTGTTATAAAATAATTATATTCAATTTAACAACATTTTCCAATTAAAATCCTCATTTAGGCCACATGGAAATAAAGTTTTGAATTTTAAAATATATACAGCTTCTTTGTGTAGCAGCAATTGTTTAACATTCAAATTATTATATTTATATTCATATATCTGTTCTAAAACAGTTGCTTGTAGACCCTTGCTATCACTATTATGAAAATTTAAAAAATGCATAGCTACAGGACTTTCTTCTTTTTTGTTATTAATGTCCCTAACATGTTCCAAGAGTCTTACTTTGAAGGCTCTCTTGGTTTCCCCTATATAGACCTTATTACAAGGACATCGAAGTGCATAAATTACTCGTAGACACAGACAGATAGACCAGATAGACACAGGAAGGCTGTTTTTTTCACAGAGAGGACAAATTCTCCCACAGTACAAGCAAAGTACTTGCTGCCTTCATTGTGCTCTTCTCACCCAGTAGATAACTAGAGATCAGGCACAACAAAAAGAAGGGAGGCAATTACAACATCATAAAAGGAGAGGTACGAATGGGGAATGAAGTAGCGAATAAAAAATAAATGGCATCATTAATACCAACACCAAGCCTTTCATGACATTGATTTGATCTGTAATGTTAGCTAAGCACAATTCAGAAATGTGCCCTGTTTATTTTCATTCATTCATTCATTTATTTATTTCCTTGTTGACTGGGATTATCTGACTGAGCAAAACAGACCGTTTTCAGCTAAGGCCTAGGCTGAAAAGCTCCACAGATACAATACTTAACAATATGGAGACATAAAATGTGCTTTTAAAACTAATGCACAGTGTACCAAATGCCAAAGCTGACATAATCCATCTAGAAATACCGAGTAACTGCTATGAAGCACGCTATCAGCTATCTCACTATATTTAAGGTACATATTTATAATATTGCTACTCCTGAGTTTATATTAAGGAGACTGATAGGGAGAGAGACACACATGTAGTTAGAGGACATATTAAAATTAGAGCAGTTTCAAGGGAGAAATGGCAACTATCCTTATCCTTTTGAGGCAGTATTAAAGGGAATGATGTACGAAGGGAGAAAGGAAGAATTAGAGCTGTAGCTGCAGAGATTTTAGATGCATTTGTTTTGTTGCATTAATGGAGTGACAAATGAAAGTTGATCTGTTTTTGAGGAGGTTTACTCAAGTGATACGTTTAGTCGCTAGTGTGTTTTCTTAAAAAAATAGAACAGTATTAAGTCAATTATATGGTAAAGGAAGCCACCCACACAGAGAAGGTGCACAGCAATACAAGACCATGAGCTTGGTCAAGCTGCATTATTCAAGACACAGAATACAACCACTGTGATGGTCCCATATTAAACAACAAAATGCCAATCATGTGAAAGCAAAAACTGCACATATGGCATATCCCTCATAAAACATGCCACAACACAGCCGTGTAACCTCAAGGGTAACAACCATGCGCTACTTGGTAAATGAAAACCAGTGTAACCAGGAACAAAGTTAGCACTGTCGGGGGCGCTACAGGAACACACACTTCTTTGGTGCAGAAAGCTGTGGGTTCTAGTCCCATACCAGGAAGTTCAACTGCTAACCCTACAGTGCAGCATGGGGGGGGGGGGTGTGATGCACTCCTGAGTATGCCATCCTTCCTTTGAGATGTTAAACCGACATCCCACCTGCTTCAGCTGGTGATAGCTCAGGGGGATGTAAAAGATCCCATAGCACTTATTGAAAAGGGTAAGGTAAGTTTCTCAGTGTCATGGCCAAATTTTTCTTAGTAGTACTTCCTCAGGTTTCTCCTGTAAAGAGGCTACTGGCCTTGTGGGACTAACCTGGTCAACAAAGGCTAAATTAAAAATTAAATAAATATGACAAAGCCAAATAATGCTGCGTTTTCTACATGGGTGCATACATAAAACACCAAAAATTGAGCACCTGTCTGCAAAGATATATTCAACACAATCAAAGCTGCAACTGCGCCTATGGACCATGAGTCCAAAGACAAACACTGGGCATACAAAACTTTAGCTTACTGGTCCTGTGAGCCATAAGCCTAAAAGATCCATGTAACATGCAGTTCTGACACAGAGGTCTGCTTCAAGTCTACTGGTGCATGGAAGGACTCTAAGCCATCATCAAAACATAACTGTCAATTAAATGCCTCTACCCACTCTACAATTGGCCCAGCAGTAATGTCTATAACAATGCCCTACAGCTGCCTCCAAAAAAAAGAATATAGTTTTAAAACAAATATATAAGAATTCTAATAAAAGCAGAGTGGAAATCGCAACATTACAATAATTATGAACAGGTTTCACTCTAAAGAAAAAAAACAGCCTTTAATTTCAATATTACAGTCTTAAATCAGCTAATAAAATGCTACATTAAGACAGCTTAAAACATTTTCACAGTGTAAATAAATTTCTACCATACAAATCTGAAAAGGAATCATGCATTCATACATTCTACCCCTATTCAAAGAAAAGGGAACGTAACTGGGATATAATGTTCAGACAGTCACTAGGCATGCAGTCTAGGAGACAATTAAGAAGCATAGCCCAAATTCCCAATTGCCCAAAGCCAAGTCCAGTCAAGTGACTTGCTCAGTGTAGTACAGCAAGTGCACAAAAGTAGAAAGAAAGGTAAAACAAAAACGGTACCCTTGCACGGCAGCAGCTAGTTAACAAGCTGTAGTCCTGTGCACTAAATTTCAGACATTGCTGTGGCCTGAAAAGCTGAACTGCATCTACTGACAATACTGTAGACTTCAGAAAGACATCTTCCACAGTGATTTCAAAGGAGCAGAGTACTGTGAACATTGAAATAAATTTTAAATAGAAGGCTCTGTGGAAACTTAACCAGTGCTTCAAAATGCATCTGTCTACTTCAAAAGTGACAACACTGACTGGTTTGGAATGTGTCTTCAGTATTGTTTTAATTTACTTTCATTTTGTTAACTGGGAAAGTAAACAGGTCGACATACCGTTTCCAACTACAACCCAGGCCCAAAAGATGACAGCAGAAATATAGGACAAATTAAGATGAAGTAAACAAAACAATTACAAAATACTTACATCACATCACACATTAAAGAATTTTGAATTTAATCATTTTGGTTCAGAATTTCTGGGGAGCACATTCTGTAAGTGGAAGGGTATAGTGCGTTCAAGAATTCTGGCCAAATGGGATCAGAATGATAAGCACATAAACAGCAAGGAATACAGTGATGGTTTTCAAAACTGAAGATGATCACCATTTGTTAAGTGGAAAGGGAACTTTTCATCTGTGGCAAGGCTGAAGGGATTTGTAACTCAAGTATGCATAGTACTGATTATGTTCACATACAAATTCAAAAAAACTCACACTGAAGTTCAAAGTTATGTCTGATGTATCTACATTCTGCAGTACTCCTACATTTGACCTCTATAGCCTCAATATGCTTACTGTGTGACCCAGAACAAGTCACTTAATCAAATACTACTACCAAGCTTAGTCTGAAGTAGAGGGCCATATGGATCAGTACTTTGTTCCAGTTGGATCAGTACTTTGTTCCAGAAAGGCTCATCCAGACTCTGCTACACTTTGCTGTGAAGGAAAGGTTAGTTTGCTGTTATATTTTGTATTTCTGTATTGCCTTTCTATATTTTGAATACTGTAGTTTGTTTTCTTTACCTTGTGTTTTGCTTGCATTCTGTTTAACAGCATATTAAAACTTCAAAAGAGACCACAGCTCTCTCTGTTCTGAGTCAGGCAGAATTTTTCCCCTCCCTCCCACCCATTTAAGTTGTCTTGTGAAATACCACTGTCTTTCTAGTTGCCGCCCTCTTATGTTAATCTGACCATATATCTCATTTCTCTCTACTTTCACTGGCTTATGTGAGTAATCACAAACCATCACTTTTGAAATCCCACCCCTTCAATTATTTAAATTTATTGGCCATCCTACAGTATTTCATAGTACCAAAATACAAAAGTAACCACCCCTTTCAGTCCATCTTGCTGTTTTAAAAATAGTAACTCTCCACTAAACCTTAACTTTTAAACAGGTAAAACTCAAGTTACCTACTTTCATATCTAACTTCTCTAGTGCACACTGCAGAGTGCATTCTTCTCAATCTTACCTTTAAGCATCCCTGTTACTAGCACTTTCTCTAATACCTAAAAAGATCATCTCTACTTGACTCCAAGTAGACTTTTCTCTATCTGTTAAACTTAGCACTTGCTCCTACAGTACTTATTACCTTGATACGGCACTCTTATAGATAGCACCCCAAAAGGCAAACCCCCATTTCTCGGTCACCACGTCCCCGGAATCTCTTTTAAAGTTTTTTTGTCTAGTCCTTCTAGCATGTCGAGGGATCAGTTGCTAGTGTCCTCTCCTGCTCAGCTGGTGAACCTGGGAATATTGAGGCAATGTTACAATTGCCTCATGTACACAGACAACCCTCTCCTCCTCCCACAAAACACAAATACATGCGAGAGATGCAACTATACGGCCAAACTGGAGGCTGAGCTCTCTCAACATAGGACTGGCAAGACCAGTCAAAAAACCCCCCCGGTTTTGAAACCTGGGGGGAAATATTGAGGCAAGTGGTTACAATTGCCCCTCCCCCCAAAATAAATAAACAAAAAACAAAGAGAGCACTTTTAAGAGCTTCTGCTGTTTCTTAATCGAGCATGCCCTCAAAGGTAGTGAAAAGTGACACCATCTTGGACTAAACATAAAATTTCCATCACCCCAATACAAAGTGGTGCAAGGCAGCAGCAACAGCTTCCTTTCATTAAAAAAACAGAAATTAATCTTCATATCTGTTGGGTCCAAACGCACTATAAAGTGCACATCTAGCTCTGTCTGGGCAGCTGAAGACTAAAACAACTCTACGGTCTAGGTCATTAATGAGGTCATCTTATAGCCACTGATATCTACTAGAAGCCTCTCAGTCTTAGCCTGTTGAGTGTGCTGCCTGTAGTAAGTCAATCAATAAATAAAAAATGAAGAGATACTATATTATAATGTAGACCAATTTTGGCTTCCTTTCTCTTACCATGAAGCCCACTAATGCTTCTTAGGAAACAGAGCACACATAAATTACAGTACACACAGACACATTGCCATTAAAAAACAGGGAGGACTAAGACACAACACCACTGACAAATGAGAGCGAAGACACAGCATCACTACGAAATAAGGAGGACCATGAAACTGCACTCCGCACTTGTGCATGCCACCATTATGAGCACAGGTATTCTAGACAGTAGTCCCCCCTACACATATGTACACACACACTACGCCACATTAGTTTTAAAACATACACTTGAAACTTGTATACATACATGTATAAAACCAGAGTATATAATCCCAGAAGGTAATTCCTGTAAAAGGGCCTTATTGTGTAGCAGCAGAAAAACAGAAAAAAATCCACACAAGGGGCTTCTATGAAGGACTGCCCCACATCAGGATAGAAAACAGAAAATGAGAATGTAATAAACCTCTAACATCTTCAGTGTGATAGACACAGGAAGAAACAACAAAGCAGGATCCACCAAAAACACGGTTTATTGAAGATGCTCTGGCGTCTCGCCTCAGCCTTCAAGGAGTACAAATCATACAAAGCCCTAAACACATATATACTGCAATAATTCATCAATTAATACAATTAAGCAATTAACTGTTATAAAATAATTATATTCAATTTAACAACATTTTCCAATTAAAATCCTCATTTAGGCCACATGGAAATAAAGTTTTGAATTTTAAAATATATACAGCTTCTTTGTGTAGCAGCAATTGTTTAACATTCAAATTATTATATTTATATTCATATATCTGTTCTAAAACAGTTGCTTGTAGACCCTTGCTATCACTATTATGAAAATTTAAAAAATGCATAGCTACAGGACTTTCTTCTTTTTTGTTATTAATGTCCCTAACATGTTCCAAGAGTCTTACTTTGAAGGCTCTCTTGGTTTCCCCTATATAGACCTTATTACAAGGACATCGAAGTGCATAAATTACTCGTAGACACAGACAGACCAGATAGACACAGGAAGGCTGTTTTTTTCACAGAGAGGACAAATTCTCCCACAGTACAAGCAAAGTACTTGCTGCCTTCATTGTGCTCTTCTCACCCAGTAGATAACTAGAGATCAGGCACAACAAAAAGAAGGGAGGCAATTACAACATCATAAAAGGAGAGGTACGAATGGGGAATGAAGTAGCGAATAAAAAATAAATGGCATCATTAATACCAACACCAAGCCTTTCATGACATTGATTTGATCTGTAATGTTAGCTAAGCACAATTCAGAAATGTGCCCTGTTTATTTTCATTCATTCATTCATTTATTTATTTCCTTGTTGACTGGGATTATCTGACTGAGCAAAACAGACCGTTTTCAGCTAAGGCCTAGGCTGAAAAGCTCCACAGATACAATACTTAACAATATGGAGACATAAAATGTGCTTTTAAAACTAATGCACAGTGTACCAAATGCCAAAGCTGACATAATCCATCTAGAAATACCGAGTAACTGCTATGAAGCACGCTATCAGCTATCTCACTATATTTAAGGTACATATTTATAATATTGCTACTCCTGAGTTTATATTAAGGAGACTGATAGGGAGAGAGACACACATGTAGTTAGAGGACATATTAAAATTAGAGCAGTTTCAAGGGAGAAATGGCAACTATCCTTATCCTTTTGAGGCAGTATTAAAGGGAATGATGTACGAAGGGAGAAAGGAAGAATTAGAGCTGTAGCTGCAGAGATTTTAGATGCATTTGTTTTGTTGCATTAATGGAGTGACAAATGAAAGTTGATCTGTTTTTGAGGAGGTTTACTCAAGTGATACGTTTAGTCGCTAGTGTGTTTTCTTAAAAAAATAGAACAGTATTAAGTCAATTATATGGTAAAGGAAGCCACCCACACAGAGAAGGTGCACAGCAATACAAGACCATGAGCTTGGTCAAGCTGCATTATTCAAGACACAGAATACAACCACTGTGATGGTCCCATATTAAACAACAAAATGCCAATCATGTGAAAGCAAAAACTGCACATATGGCATATCCCTCATAAAACATGCCACAACACAGCCGTGTAACCTCAAGGGTAACAACCATGCGCTACTTGGTAAATGAAAACCAGTGTAACCAGGAACAAAGTTAGCACTGTCGGGGGCGCTACAGGAACACACACTTCTTTGGTGCAGAAAGCTGTGGGTTCTAGTCCCATACCAGGAAGTTCAACTGCTAACCCTACAGTGCAGCATGGGGGGGGGGGGTGTGATGCACTCCTGAGTATGCCATCCTTCCTTTGAGATGTTAAACCGACATCCCACCTGCTTCAGCTGGTGATAGCTCAGGGGGATGTAAAAGATCCCATAGCACTTATTGAAAAGGGTAAGGTAAGTTTCTCAGTGTCATGGCCAAATTTTTCTTAGTAGTACTTCCTCAGGTTTCTCCTGTAAAGAGGCTACTGGCCTTGTGGGACTAACCTGGTCAACAAAGGCTAAATTAAAAATTAAATAAATATGACAAAGCCAAATAATGCTGCGTTTTTCTACATGGGTGCATACATAAAACACCAAAAATTGAGCACCTGTCTGCAAAGATATATTCAACACAATCAAAGCTGCAACTGCGCCTATGGACCATGAGTCCAAAGACAAACACTGGGCATACAAAACTTTAGCTTACTGGTCCTGTGAGCCATAAGCCTAAAAAGATCCATGTAACATGCAGTTCTGACACAGAGGTCTGCTTCAAGTCTACTGGTGCATGGAAGGACTCTAAGCCATCATCAAAACATAACTGTCAATTAAATGCCTCTACCCACTCTACAATTGGCCCAGCAGTAATGTCTATAACAATGCCCTACAGCTGCCTCCAAAAAAAAGAATATAGTTTTAAAACAAATATATAAGAATTCTAATAAAAGCAGAGTGGAAATCGCAACATTACAATAATTATGAACAGGTTTCACTCTAAAGAAAAAAAACAGCCTTTAATTTCAATATTACAGTCTTAAATCAGCTAATAAAATGCTACATTAAGACAGCTTAAAACATTTTCACAGTGTAAATAAATTTCTACCATACAAATCTGAAAAAGGAATCATGCATTCATACATTCTACCCCTATTCAAAAGAAAAGGAACGTAACTGGGATATAATGTTCAGACAGTCACTAGGCATGCAGTCTAGGAGACAATTAAGAAGCATAGCCCAAATTCCCAATTGCCCAAAGCCAAGTCCAGTCAAGTGACTTGCTCAGTGTAGTACAGCAAGTGCACAAAAGTAGAAAGAAAGGTAAAACAAAAACGGTACCCTTGCACGGCAGCAGCTAGTTAACAAGCTGTAGTCCTGTGCACTAAATTTCAGACATTGCTGTGGCCTGAAAAGCTGAACTGCATCTACTGACAATACTGTAGACTTCAGAAAGACATCTTCCACAGTGATTTCAAAGGAGCAGAGTACTGTGAACATTGAAATAAATTTTAAATAGAAGGCTCTGTGGAAACTTAACCAGTGCTTCAAAATGCATCTGTCTACTTCAAAAGTGACAACACTGACTGGTTTGGAATGTGTCTTCAGTATTGTTTTAATTTACTTTCATTTTGTTAACTGGGAAAGTAAACAGGTCGACATACCGTTTCCAACTACAACCCAGGCCCAAAAGATGACAGCAGAAATATAGGACAAATTAAGATGAAGTAAACAAAACAATTACAAAATACTTACATCACATCACACATTAAAGAATTTTGAATTTAATCATTTTGGTTCAGAATTTCTGGGAGCACATTCTGTAAGTGGAAGGGTATAGTCGTTCAAGAATTCTGGCCAAATGGGATCAGAATGATAAGCACATAAACAGCAAGGAATACAGTGATGGTTTTCAAAACTGAAGATGATCACCATTTGTTAAGTGGAAAGGGAACTTTTCATCTGTGGCAAGGCTGAAGGGATTTGTAACTCAAGTATGCATAGTACTGATTATGTTCACATACAAATTCAAAAAAACTCACACTGAAGTTCAAAGTTATGTCTGATGTATCTACATTCTGCAGTACTCCTACATTTGACCTCTATAGCCTCAATATGCTTACTGTGTGACCCAGAACAAGTCACTTAATCAAATACTACTACCAAGCTTAGTCTGAAGTAGAGGGCCATATGGATCAGTACTTTGTTCCAGTTAACACATACACACATATACATGCATATAAATAAATCCAATTTGTCTTAAAAGATGGGACAGAAGGACAATCACACATTCTTCAAAAACAACAAATATAGCCTACTGCAACAGAGTCCCTGCGACACATCAAAAAAGAGTAACTGGGTTACTGAAATTAAAATTCAAAAGCAGATGAGCATTGTGTTGGATGTCAAAAACTATGTTAGGTATTGTCCTCTTTTCCTTTAACTGCTTTGTATTTAAAGCCACTGACAAAGAAAATAAGAGACTCAGAAATACAAGGATATAACTGGTTTAGTAAATCAAGAAAAACTGGCTTTATTTGCATAATCCGGAGAAGGACACTGCACTGTTGTGGAATATTTTCAAACAGCTTCCTGTCTTTTCAGGACATAAAATGAATGAAGGTAAAAAAAAAAAAGTTTAGAGTGGTAAATTATGTACCCACACACAATCTGGCTCAGCAATACCTATATTTATGGGGACATGATAAGATGAAGCATTTAGGTGTATGGGCTAAAATAATTATGTCATGACAAGAAAGGATATATGGAAAGAGACTAAATAAAAGATAATACAAAAACTGAGAAACTGGAAGCTCTTTTTTATGGATATGGATAGTAAGATACAAGCAGTGAAAAATTTATAGTCCCTTTAGTGTTATTTACAAGTCATACATACAGTATATCTTTATCAAATTGAAAAGAAAATGTGGACGATAATTAATAAAGAGTTAAAGAAATTTATTTGTGAGGGCAATAGGGCAAGAGATAAGTAGGATAAACTGATCCTCTCCACAGAACAAGGTGGTCTAGGATTATCTAACTTGTATGGTTATTTTAGAGTTATGCAGTTAATGCTCATATACATAACACAAACATAAGATAGTTCAAGAAAGAAGAAGACAGTAGGATTTTGGATGCAGATTCCTGAGGAGAATAACAATAACCATACAAAATATTATATTCATAAAGCTGAAGAAAATATTCTAAGAATTCAGTCAACACAGAAATGGAGAGGGGATTTTGCCAATAGGGATGACTGATTGTAGGTGTACAGAAAATAGGCAAGAGAGGGCAGGAATTTACTGGACAATACTGGCAAAGGAACCAAAGTACAGGTAAAAAACAGCTAGCGAGGGAAAGGTAACAGAGCAGGATGAGGTCAAGCAGAATTTTGGATTTCAGATTAGACATTACACCTTCCCTAACGGGGATTAATAACAGAGTACAGGTAAAGAGAAGGGGACAGGGGAGAGTCCAGTGAAAGACTAGACCTGGTATAAACTATTAGTACAGTCTACAACAGAAGCTGGTGTTTGAAAAGCGATAATTAGTAGGGCATACAGAACATACTGCACGATAACTATACAAATCAATGAACAGGATGTTAGAAAAGACTAGGAAGAGATAATGTAAAGTACAGTTGTGTACCTACCATAAATGTAGATGTTCGAGTGTATTCACTGTTGCAGTCATTACAATGGGGGTATCCTGCTGGCAGGCTACCCGCAGTTGGCCTGAATTCCAACGTCCTGGTCCGGCGTCAGTTGCTGTCGCCTCTTCCCTGACGTCAGTGCGCCAGGGGTATAAAAGATGCAGCCGACGCCATTTTCTTCAGTTTTTCCTCCCCAGATGTCAGGTGACCCCAAAAGGGTAGGCTAAAAAAACTTTGCTTATAAAACCATGCACTAAAATAAACAATACCTTCATCTACAAGCAAATACACCACATAGGTTGTATTGAATAGAGAAGTACAGATAAGTCCCAGCAAAGAAAGGGGGATGGTGGGTGGGTAACCTGGACTGCAACAGTGAATACACTCGAACATCTACATTTATGGTAGGTACACAACTGTACTATGTTCATCGTGTTTCACTGTTGCAGTCATTACACTTGGGTTGAATCCCAAAGCTGAGGTTGGGCGGCTGGGTCTAAATAGAATTAGGAGTGGCTATAAGGCCCTGCAGAACTGCAGTGGCAAAGCCTGCTCTGGATTTAGAGTAAAGAGGTAAGTGGTAGTGCTTAGTAAAAGTGTGCACTGAAGTCCAAGTTGCGGCCTCCAAAATATCCTTGGTTGGTACTCCTCTGAGGAAGGCTGCTGAGGTGGCTGCTGCCCTGGTAGAATGAGGTCTAATGCCCTTAGGCAGTGATTTGCCATGTTGTGAATAGCAGAAAACGAATGCAGTGTCCTATCCATTTTGAAATAGCCTGATTTGAGATAGCCTTTCCTTGTGATCCTGCAGCATATGCCACTAAAAGTTGCTCAGTCTTTCTGAAAGCCTTAGTTTTGTCAAAGTAGAAGTGTAGCTGTCTGTGTATGTCCAAATAATGCAGAAGTCTCTCCCCTTTATTCTGTGGGTGTGGGTAAAAAGTAGGCAAATGAATGGTTTGGTTAAGAGCCACACTGGACACTACCTTAGGCATAAATGTTGGGTTTGTCCTTAGAGGAAACCCTGTCCAGATGGAAGATAGTAAAAGGTTCCACAGCCATTAATGCCTGTAAGTCTGAGATTCTTCTTGGTGAAGTTATTGCTAGCAGCAGAGCTGTATTCCATGATACGAATTTAATTTCAGCTGTATTGGCTGGCTCAAAAGGAGGCAGTGTGAGTTTTTCCAAGACAAAATTGAGGTCCCACGCAGGTATTGGTGCTCTCCTTGGAGGTCTTATGTTTTTGGCCCGCTTGAGGTACTGCCTAAGCAATGGATGTGAAAAAATAGGTGGGTCCGTATTGTAATGAGCTGAAATGGCAGAGGCATGGATCTTAATTGATGAGAAGGATAGGCCTTTGTCCAGCATCTCAGTTAGATATTGTAAAATCTGAGGAATATTTGGAACAAGCGTGTCAATTCCTTGTGCCTGGTTCCAAGCACAGAATCTCTTCCATTTTTCTGCATAAGATTTTCTGGTGCTGGGCCTCCTGGCCTCCAAAATGACATCCATAACTGCTTTAGAGAGAGGTGTATTCTGAATGGTTACACTATCCGCCATGCAGCTAGATTTAGGGTTCCGAGTTGGCTGTGCAGGATCTGATTAGTTTTGTTGGGTCAGTAAATGAGGAATTTGAGGCAATGTCCAGGCTGGGCCTTGAGACAAGCTCCTTAGGAATGGGTACCACTGCTGGCGTGGCCAATCCGGGGCAATCAGTATCATTTGTGGCTTCTCTTGTCTGACCTTTAGGAGTACCTTGGGGAGGAGAGGCAGTGGAGGAAAGGCATATACTGTAAGGTTGTTCCAGCTGAATGACAAAGCATCCACTTTACATGCTTGTTTATGATAAGTCCTTGTGCAGAATCTCTGAAGTTGGCAATTGTGAGGGGAGGCAAAAAGTTCTATGTCTGGGCATCCCCACTTCCTTGTTATCATGTTGAAGATCTGTGGATCTAGTTTCCACTCGTGAGGATCCATGAGGTTTCTGCTTAGTTCGTCTGCCAGAGCACTTGTTTTTCCTGCCAGGAATTGTGCTTGCAGGTGTACTTGGTAAGACAATGCTGTGTTCCACAAAATCATGGCTCGTCTGCAGAGGGGGTAGGAATGTGTGCCCCCCTGGTTGTTTATGTACCACATAACTGTGGTGTTGTCCGTCTTTATCAGCAGCTGTCCTGGATGAAGTAGGCCCTTGAAGGCTTTCAGGGCATTTTGTACAGCTAGCATCTCTTTTTGACTGATGTGAAGATGCCTTTGGTTTGCGGGCCATGTGCCCTGAATACATTTTCCTGCTATGTGGGCCCCCCAGGCATAATCTGATGCATCTGTTAGTGTGTGCCTGGCTGTGGGTAAAGTGAATGGCTGTCCCTTGTGGTGACAGACCTGTGCCTACCATCGAAACTCCTGTTGCAGGCAGGGAGTGAGTGAAATTAATGATTCCAGGCTGTGGCAATGTTGAGTCCAAACACTTTTTAGATACCATTGTAGTTTCCTCATATGCAGTCTTGCATATGGAATTAGCAGAATGCAGGATGCCATGTAGCCCAGAGCCTGCAGAATTTTTCTTGCAGATAACTGGGTCTTTGTTGCCATGCTTTTGAAGTAAGAAGTTAGTTGCCTTTGTTTGTCTGGTGTGAGATAAGCCATCTGGGCAGTTGTATTTAAGCTTGCACCCAGGAATATTATCTCTTACCCTAGGCAAATTAGTAATCTTTTTACAAACGCCAGATGCTTTAGTAGAATGTCTCTGGTTTCTGCTTGAATAAGGCAGTCGTCCAAGTAGGGATATATTTGAATTCCTCTGTCTGCAAAACGCAATTACTAGTGCCAGGCATTTTGTGAAGACCCTGGGCGCAGTAGATAAGCCAAAGGACAGTGCAGAGAATTGGTAGTACATTGAGCCAGCTATGAATCTGAGGTATCTTCTGCAAGATTGTCTGACTGGGACATGCAGGTATGCCTCTTTGAGGTCCAAAGTTACAAGCCAAGCCTTCTTGCCCAGCATGGGCAGAAGCTGCTGCAGAGTCAACATTTTGAATTTCGGAACGTCCAGAAAAGTATTTAGAATAGACAGGTCCAGAATTGGTCTCCATGCTTTGTCCTTTCTTGGTACTAAGAAAAGTCTTGAGTAAAATGCTTGTCCCTGCTCTTGTTGTGGCACTGGCTGAATAGCCCTCATGTCCATGAGAGATGATACTTGTTTTTGTGCCTCTGCCCATTGATTGTGTGGCAGGTCTGGCATACCTTTTGCCTTTGGAAGGGTGTGAAAGTGGAACCTGTAGTCCTGAGAGACTATATTTAAGACCCATTTGTCCTGGGTGATCATGTGCCAATTTTGTGAAAAAAGTGCTAGCTTTCCCCCCCTAAGAGTGCGGCCAAAAGATAAATGCTTGGCATTGGCACAGGGAAGTAATTGGGACTGTTTCCTAAACGGCTGTGATTTGTCTTCTCCACTTTTGGAGGTAGAAGCACCCCATTGTTTGGGCCTGTATGAGCCCTGGGGCTATTGTCTACCTGTAGGGCGTCTGTATCTGCCTCTTTGTGGCCTGTCTGACATAGGAAAAGACCAATTCTTAGAAGGCCAGTTCCTGCTAAATCTGGGTGGCTGTACCTGTAAGAATTCCTTTACTGTCTGCATAGATTTAGCTTTATCCTCCATTTTCTTCAACACCTCTTCTGCCTTAACACCAAACAAAGTATCATGCTGTAATGGAGCATCCAATAATTTTGCTTTAACATGATCAGGCAGAGTCTGTTCCTTTAACCAAACAAGCCTTCTAATGACAGAACCTGTTACAGCGGCCCTGCAAGAAGCCTCCAGTGAATCATAACCACATTGCAAAGTATGCTTTCCCACTTGTTCAGCTGCATGCAATAAATCCTGCATTTCCTTGTTCTCAGTACATTCAGAATTTGTCAACATTTTCTGTTTAAGCAGAGACAGTATGTATTGCTGATATTTAAGCATATGAAACTGACAATTTAAAGCCCTTACAGCCAAGGCAGCAGAAGTGTAAACTTTTTCCCCCATCTGTCCAGTGCCCTTGAATCTCTATCTGAGGGGACAGGGTTTCCTGCAGTAGCGGCCTTGACCCCTTTGGGGCCCTGAGAAATACTTTCTGGGTCAGCAGCAGGGTTTTTATATAGAAATTTATGAGAATCTGGAACCCTGTAGTATCTGTCTGGCTTAACAGGTGCAGGAGGTAAAGAGTCGGGAGACAGGCCGGACTCTGAAAATACATCATCTACAATGTCTAGAACAGGTGGAATAGCAAGAGGTCTGTGCTGAGGTAGTAAAAGAAAGTCTCTGAGCCTTTTCTTAGAGTCTGAGTAATCTTGGCTCTCCCAGTGGAAACGCTCCCTCATGGTATGCAGGGTTTCCCAAAAGAGTAATCCTCAGGAGGAGAAGCTGAAGGAATAGATTCTTCAGCATCAGAATCCTCATAGGGTGGAATAGAGTATTCCAGTTCTGAAGAGGAATCCGAGGAAATGGAAACCTGATCAGAGGAATCATAATCAGTGTCTTGCCTAGGCCTCTTATCAGGAGGGGGATGGGAACCCCTGATCAAAGTAATTAGGTCTTCGGCCATTTTGAGCATCTGTTTCTTAGGCATGGAAGTCTGTCCTGGAGAATGCAGTACTTGTTTCCTTGTCTTTAAAACTGTTTTATACTTTGTCTTGGATGCTGAAATTGGCTTGATATAAAGCTGTGTAGGTCTAAAAACACCCTCAGAAGCTGATGCCTGCTCAGCGGCTCCGGACCCATCTGAGGGATTAGTTTCTGAAGGCCCAATACCTTGAGTATCCAGAGGCCTAGTTGTCTCCACGTGGGAGTCGGAGGTGGCCTGTAGCTCTGAGGTAGCTGGTGTCAGGGGCTGCAAAAGTGCCTCACTGAGAACCAGTGAACTGGCAAGTGGCCTAGAAGAGGCTTTGACATTGGTTTTGTACCTCGGATGCCTGTC
Source organism: Protopterus annectens (assembly GCF_019279795.1). Lineage (NCBI taxonomy): Eukaryota > Metazoa > Chordata > Ceratodontiformes > Protopteridae > Protopterus > Protopterus annectens. Next base: position 1,332,150,117 of record NC_056733.1, read on the forward strand.
CTTTTCTTTTTCCTTGCGCTTTTTATGAGCTCCGGTCTCGGCTGTTCCAACGGCATTATATAGTTAAACCTTTGGCCAAAGTAATGAAAAGCAAAATCGTACCGACGTTTAATAGTGCGTTGGTTAAATCTAGCACAAAACCGACAACTAGCAACGTCATGGTCAGGGCCTAGGCAAAGAATATAGTAAGAGTGAAAATCCTTATGAGGTATTTGCTTCCCACAAGAAATACAATTGTTAACTTTTTCTGACATCGGTCTGGAGCAAGAAAAAAAGTTTCCCCAACGGGGTACTTAGCTTTCTTGAAGACTTCGGATCTGAAATTCAATTTCAAAAATCTCAGGAGTTGGCCGACCGGCACTTGCGAACTGCTTTTGCTTCGAACACCGCGTGGCAAGAAAGACTGAAGAAAATAGCATCGGCTGCATCTTTTATACCCCTGGTGCACTGACGTCAGGGAAGAGGCGACAGCAACTGACACCGGACCAGGACTTTGGAATTCAGGCCGACTGCGGGTAGCCTGCCAGCAGGATAACCCTAGTGTAATGACTGCAACAGTGAAACACGATGAACATCTGCAATTTAAAAAAGAACAATGGGAGGACATATTGTATATCTCCAAAGTATGCAACAAAGTCCAGAAAGTTTCAGATTCTTGCTTGGATGTATTTGCTTAGGTATTTTTATACCCAGAGTAGACTTCAAAATTTTTTCCTCATGTAGAGAGCAAATGCTGGAAGGTTTGATGGGAAAGTAAGAAGTAATTGGGAACATGTTTTTGGGACTGTAATGAGTACTCTATCAGAAATAGTGGGGGAGCAAATTGCTGCAACTAAGTAAATTATTTTTTTTAAAGCCAGCACATATGATCTGAATTGCCTAGACATAGAAAGGCCTTAAGATTAATGATTTTGGTTACCAAAAAACTGCTAGGAAGTAAAACTCAAAAATTTAAACCAAATGTAACTGAAGTATTGAATACTGTTAAAGAGATAAAATAAATGGAAATGGAATCTTTAGAAAAGGGAAGGAGAAAATTATGTAGAAATAAATGGAATTTGTCAGAATACATGCAGAATAATGTTCAGAACATGTTAAGGAAAAGCAGGAAATGAGCACTTTATGTAATGATGGCGTGAATGACAACTGTTATAAGACAGAAAGAAAAAAAATATGTAATATATAATGCACAGAATATGTTAATATGATTTGTATTATTTTCTATTAATATACAGTGGATATAAAAAGTTTACACACCCCTGTTAAAATATCAGGTTTTTGTGATATAAAAAATGAGACTACAATAAATCATTTCAAAACCTTTCCCACCTTTAATGTGACCTATAACCCGCAGAATTCAATTGGAAAAAAAAATCTTGTTAGGGGAAAAAATATAAAAAATAAAAAACTTACAATAAGCTGCAAGTGTGCACACCCTTAAACTAATACTTTGTTGAAGCACCTTTTGATTTAATTACAGCATTCAGTCTTCTTGGGTAGGAGTCTATCGGCATGGCACATCTTGACTTGGCAATATTTGCCCACACTTCCTTGTAAAAGAGCTCCAAATCTGTCAGATTGTGAGGGCATCTCTTGTGCACAGCCCTCTTCAGGTCACCCCACAGATTTTTTTATTGGATTTAGGTCTGGGCTCTGGCTGGGCCATTCCAAAAGTACAGTTTTGTACCTACCATAAATGTAGATGTTCGAGTGTAAACACTGCTGCAGTCATTACACTTGGGTTATCCTGCCGTCAGGCGGTTCCCCAGTTGGCCTGAGTTCCAAAGTCTTGGTCCGGCGTCGGTTGCTGTCGCCTCCTCCCTGACGTCAGTGCGACAGGGGTATATAAGATGCAGCAGACGCCATTTTCTTCAGTTTTTCTTGCCCCTGATGTCAGGTGCCCCCAAATAGGTAGGCAATTCAAATTGCTAATAAAACATACATAAGAAAAGCAAACAACTTTCAGTTACCAGCAAATACTCCCCATAGGTAGTAAAGGGTAGAAGGCATAGGTACGTACCAGCAAGTAAGAGGGGAAGGAGGGAGGGTAACCTGGACTGCAGCAATGTTTACACTCGAACATCTACATTTATGGTAGGTACAAAACTGTACTATGTTCATCGTGTTACACTGCTGCAGTCATTACACTTGGGTGGAATCCCAAAGCTGAGGTAAGGAGGCTGGTTCTATAAGGCATTAGGGGTGGCTATAAGGCCCTGCAGCACAGCAGTGGCGAAGCCAGCTCTGGATTTGGAGTATAAAGGCAAATGGTAATGCTTGGTGAAGGTATGCACAGAACTCCATGCTGCTGCTTCCAAAATCTCCTTGGTAGGTACTCCTCTGAGGTAGGCAGTTGAAGTGGCTGTTGGAGTGAGATCTAATGTTGCTAGGTACAGGTTTCCCATGGTGAGTATAGCAGAAACGTATACTATGTCCTATCCATTTTGAGATAGTCTGTTTTGAAATGGCTTTTCCCTGTGTTCCTGCAGCATATGCTACCAATAATTGCTCAGATTTTCTGAAAGCTTTGGTTTTGTCCAAGTAGAAGCGTAACTGCCTGTGAATGTCCAATGAATGTAGTAGTCTCTCCCGTTTGTTCTGTGGTTTTGGATAAAAAAGTTGGCAAGTGAATAGTTTGGTTTAGAGCCACACTTGTTACCACCTTTGACATAAATGTAGGGTTAGTTCTTAAAGACACCCTGTCCTGGTGGAAAATGAGGAAAGGTTCCACTGCCATTAGTGCCTGTAATTCTGAAACTCTCTGTGCTGATGTTATTGCCAGTAGCAGAGCAGTTTTCCAAGAGATGTATTTTAACTCTGCTGTGTTAGCTGGCTCAAAGGGAGGTAAAGTTAATTTTTCCAAAACAAAGTTGAGGTCCCAAGTTGGGGTAGGTGCTCTACGGGGCGGTCTTATGTTTTTAGCCCCTCTGAGGTACTGTTTGAGCAAAGGATTAGAAAATAAATGGTGGATCCATGTTGTAATGAGCAGAAATGGCTGAAGCATGGATCTTGATGGATGAGAAGGAGAGGCCCTTGTCCAGCATCTCAGTTAAATATTGAAGTATCTGAGGAATGTTTGGGACAAGAGGGTCAAGGCTGTGCGCCTTGTTCCAGGCACAGAATCTCTTCCATTTATCCGAGTAGGCTTTCCTGGTGCTAGGCCTTCTGGCCTCCAGAATGACATCCATAACAGCTTTGGAGAGAGGCATTGCTTACTTGACTAAGGATTTTTCCATGCAGCTAGGTTTAAGGTCTTTAGCTGGCTGTGAAGTATCTGATTGTTGTGCTGTGTCAGCAAATGTGGGTTTTGAGGCAAAACCAAGGGTGGTTCATGTGCTAAGTTCTTTAAGATTGGGTACCAGTGCTGGTGTGGCCAGTCTGGTGCAATCAGGATCATTTTGGCTCTTCTTGCCTGGCTTTTATGAGCACCCTTGGAAGGAGAGGTAAAGGAGAGAAAGCATATACTTGTAGGTTTTTTTCAGCTGACTGAGAGGGCATCCACTTTCCATGCTTGTGGATGGCAACTCCTTGTGCAGAATTTCTGTAGCTGGCAGTTCATTGGGGATGCAAACAGATCTATGTCCGGGATCCACCATTTTTGTGTTATCATTCTGAATATTTGTTGATTCAATTCACATTTGTGGGGGTCCATGATGTTCCTGCTTAGGTCGTCTGCCAGTGTGTTTTTCTCTCCTGGCAGGAATTGTGCTTGCAGATGAACTTGGTAGTCTAGAGCTGTGTTCCACAAGGACATGGTGTGTGCCCCCTTGCTTGTTTATGTATCACATAACTGTGGTGTTGTCTGTCTTTAGTAGTAGTTGTCCTGGATGTAGCAGGTCCTTGAAAGCTATAAGTGCATTTTGTACAGCTAGCATCTCTTTTTGATTGATGTGAAGATGCCTTTGCTCCGTGGGCCACTCGCCCTGAATACATTTTCCTGCCATGTGTGCTCCCCAGGCGTAATCCGATGCATCTGTTGTCAGTGTTTGCCTGGCTGTGGGTTGAGTAAAAGGCTGTCCCTTGTTGAGGTGACAAGCTTGAGCCCACCATCGAAACTCCTGTTGAAGGCAAGGAAGTAGTGGTATAACTGTTTCCAAACTTTGACAGTGTTGAGACCATACACTCTTTAGGTACCACTGTAGTTTCCTCATATGCAGTCTGGCATATGGAATTAGTATGCAAGATGCCATGTAGCCCAAGGCCTGCAGTATTTTTCTTGCAGGGAGTTGGGTCTTTGTTGCCATCAATTGAAAATATTGAGTCAGTTGTCCTTGCTTGTCTGGTGTGAGATAAGCCATCTGGGCCGTTGTGTTCAAGCTGGCACCCAGGAATATTATTTATTGTGAGGGAACTAGTTTTGATATCTTTTTGTTTACTGTGCACCCCAGGCAACTTAGTAACTCTTTTATGAACGCCAGATGCTTTAGAAGAATGTCCTAGCTCTCTGCTTGAATCAGGCAGTCGTCCAGGTATGGATAAATTTGAATTCCTTTTTGCCTGCAAAATGCAATTACTGGTGCCAGGCACTTTGTTAAGACCCTGGGCGCAGTAGATAAGCCAAAGGGCAGTGCAGAGAATTGATAGTGCATTGAACCAGCTATAAATCTGAGGCATCTTCTGCAGTTTTGTCTGATAGGGACATGCAGGTATGCCTCCTTGAGGTCCAAAGTCACGAGCCAAGCTTCCTTGCCCAGCATGGGAAGAAGCTGCTGTAGTGTCAACATTTTGAATTTCGGAACATCCAGGTTAAGTGTTTGGAGAAGAAAGATACAGAATGGGTCTCCAGGCTTTGTTCTTTCTGGGAACCAGAGTCTTGAGTAAAAACCTTGTCCTTGCTCCTGTGGTGGTACCTTTTGAATAGCTCTCATGTCCGTGAGTGATGTAATTTGTTTTTGAGCCTCTGCCCATTGATTTGGTGGCAGACTTGGCATTCCTTTTAACTTTGGCAGAGTGTGAAAGTGGAACCTGTAACCTTGAGATACAATGTTGAGAACCCATTTGTCTTTGGTGATGCAATGCCAACTGTGATAGAAAAGTGCCAGTTTTCCTCCTAAGGGGGATGCCAAGAGAGAGCTGTTTGGCAGCTGTAGAGGGAAGTCATTGAGGCTGCTTTTTATAAAGTTGTGGCCTTTCTTCCCCTTCTTTCTGGCCTGGTATACCCCATTGTCGAGGCCTGTAAGGACCTTGTGCTTGACCTCTACCTCTTGAATGTCTGTATCTGCCCCTTTGTGGTCTGTCTGTGACTGGAAAGGACCAATTCTTTGTTGGCCAATTTCTGCTAAAACGAGGAGGCTGAACCTGTAAGAAATCCTTCACCGTTTGCATAGATTTTGCCTTATCCTCCATCTTCTTTAATACTTCCACTCTCAGGAACCAAGAAACAAACTGGAAAAATGTTAACCCAGAAAAAAGTCCTCAAACAATCAAATGCACACAAAAGTCCTGGGAACATATACCAAGCAGAAACTTGCTATACCAAACAATTCTTTGAAAAATGTTCTCCTTGAGCAAGTCTTGTTGAATAAAAATATTCTCCTTGAGCAAGTCTTGTAGGATAAAAACACAGTTTTATTACGAAATGCAGTAGGTAAGCGCTTTCATGGGACTACCTCCCACTTCATCAGACCATTACAACAGCAGTACTATCCACTTATTTATAAGGGAAGTTAAATTGGTGATACCAATTAAATAGTAATTACCTATTCATTTTAAAGAGATATTCATCTCTACTTGAATCACTTGCTTTGTTTCTGTTCAAACATTACTAATATAAAAACATATCTACAATTACATAAAAAATGTAAAACACATACATAAAAATAATAAAATAAATCCTTTAACTGTTTTCTATGTCATACTTCAATTTCATCCTAAATATGTACCATACTGTTATAAACTTCATGACTATGATTTAACATACATAGTTAATACTACTGCTAACATAATTTCTATGCATACTGGGCCTCATTAACGTAGAGACCTGTTCTTTAGTATAGGCTTTAATGGTATCCTGTCATTTAGTCCCTTACCTCTGATACCTCTTAACCTGACTATCCACCTTACTTCTGACATTTCTGTTTTGTTGTTTATATCTCCCCCTCTATCATTCTCACTAACTACTTCAATGGCCATAAATCTAAAATTATGTGTGGAACCCATCTTTAACACGTTTGGCCAAGGCATTAGTTTTATCTAAGTTCCTGATGCTTAGTAAATGCTCTCTTATCCTTGTTTTAAATTCCCTATTCGTTTTACCTATATAGTAAGATGAGCATACATTACAGATAGCCAAGTATACTATATTTTGAGTACTGCAAGTGGCCGTAACTTTAAATGTAAACTCTATTCCTGTATCAGGGTGTTCAAATTTATTACCATGATCTATCCATTTACATTGGTTACACTTACCACATGGTATTGTTCCTGCATGTTCTTCTTTTTCTTTTGCTTTCTTCTCTGTACTAGCATAACAAAGGTGTCTTTTTAGTGACTTCTTATTTCTATAGCAAAATACTGGTTCTTCTCCAACCAACTCTCTTATATGCGGGTCACTTGTAAGTACAGGCCAGTGTTTCCTCACAATATCTTTCATAATCCTAACATCAGATGTATAATCCGTAGCTATTTTAACTTTATCTGAGTAGGATATATCTATTTTTCTCATCATCTGACTCTCTCCTTGTGAGAAATAAGGTTTGCCCTTTGTGGGCCTCAAAGTCTTAACTTCTGTCATTACATCTTGTATTTCATTGTAATTATAACCTCTTTTTAAGAATTTCCCACTCAAATCTTCTATCTCATTTTCAAATATTGTCTCTTCTGCTGTTAATCTTGAAATTCTTAATGCTTGCCCCTTCATAACATTTTTAAAAATATGTTGGGGGGTGCATACTCCCCTCTATGTATATATGTATTCTTGTAGCACTCCTTTCTACATACTTGGGTTGAGAAACTCCCTTGTGGGTCCCTATTCACCATTACATCAAGGAAGATTATGTTACTTTCTGAATAACTCATCTCAAATTTTAAAAAGGTAGTGCTCTCATTCAAGCTCTTGTGGAAGCACTTCAGCTCTGGCTCTGTGCCCTGCCATAACAAAAAGAGGTCATCTACAAAGCGTCTATATAATTTAACTTGTTGCCACTTCTCTAATACTATCCACCCTCTGAAGCTGTGGGTTGCTCAGCTACTTCGGTTCCCTCTGAAGGGTTAGCTTCGGTAGACTGAAAACCTAGAGCGTCCGAAGGCCAAGCCAGCTCCACGTGGGAGTCGGAGGCGGTCTTTGGTTCTGTGGAAGCGGTCGTCAGGGGCTGCTTAGGCGCCTCGCTGAAAACCGGAGAACCGGTGACCAGCCTAGAAAAGGCCTCGTCGTCAGTTTTGCCTGTCCTTGTCTTTGCGCTTTTTATGTATTCCGGTCGTCTGAAGTTCCGACGGCATGGTGTAATTGAATTTTCTGCCAAAATAATGTCGGGCAAAATCAAACTGACGTTTAATAGTGCGCTTGTTAAACCTAGCACAAAACCGACAACCAGTGAAGTCGTGGTCTGAGCCTAGGCATGGAATACAATAGGAGTGGAAATCCTTATGAGGAATTTGCTTCCCACAAGAAATACAGTTATTAACTTTTACTGACATCGGTCTGAGGCAAGAAAAAGTTTCCCCAACGGGGTACTTAGCTTTGCAGAAGACTTCGGTTCTGGATTCGGAATGAAAATCTCAGGAGTCGGCCGACCGGCACTTGCGGACTGCTTCTGCTTCGGGCACCGCGCGGCAAGAAAGACTGAAGAAAATGGCGTCGGCTGCATCTTATATACCTGTGTCGCACTGACGTCAGGGAGGAGGCGACAGCAACCGACGCCAGACCAAGACTTTGGAACTCAGGCCGACTGGGGAACCGCCTGATGGCAGGATAACCCAAGTGTAATGACTGCAGCAGTGTAACATGATGAACATCATTAATTTTCTTCTGGTGAAGCCATTCTTTTGTTGATTTGGATGTATGCGTGGGGTCATTGTCATGCTGAAAGATAAAATTCATCTTCATCTTCAGCTTTCTAGCAGACACCTGAAGGTTTTGGGCAAAAAGTGTCTGGTATTTGGAACTGTTCATAATTCCCTCCACCTTGACTAAACCCCCAATTCCATTTGAAGAAAAGCAACCCCAAAGCATGATACTGCCACCATCACCATGCTTCACTGTGAGGATGGTGTTCTTTTGGTGATGCGAAGTGCTGTTTTTGCACCAAACATACCTTTTGGCATTGTGGCCAAAAAGATCAACCTTGGTCTCATCAGACCATAACACATTTTCCCAAATGCTTTTGGGAGACTTGATGTATTGCTTTGCAAATTTAGCTGGGCCTGGATGTTTTTCTGTGTAAGAAAAGGCTTCCTTCTTGCAACCCTACCCCATAGTCCAGACATATGGAGAATACGGGAGATTGTTGTTACATGCAGTACACAACCAGTGCTTCCCAGAAATTCCTGCAGCTCCTTCAGTGCTGCTGTAGGTCTTTTAGCAGCCACCTTGACCAGTTTTCATCTTGTCTTTTCATCAGTTTTGGAGGGATGTCCAGTTCTTTGCAATGTCACTGCTGTCCCATATTTTCTCCACTTTTTGATGACTGTCTTCACTGTGTTCCATGGTATATCAAATGTTGTGAATTTTTTTTGTACCCTTCTCCTGACTGATACCTTTCAACAATGAGATCCCTTTGATGCTTTGTAAGCTCTCTGCGAACCATGGCTTTTGCTGTAGCAGGCAACTGAGTAAATGTCAGGAAAATCCTACTAGGGCAGCTGAACTTTATTTGGGGTTAATCAGAGTCTCTTTAATTGATGGCAGGTGTGTACCCAAGGAAACTGAATGCTGTAATTAAATCAAAAGGTTTATTGTGCTGTAAAACAAAGTGTTATTGGGACACATGTTAAATTCACATCCCTTCTCCCATCAGTGTGACATTCAAGCTGGTCCTGCCCTACTTAGTAGCTGTCATAATAATATAACCCTTATGTATGTTTAATAAAATTTATAATGATATGGTGCCTCTTATTTAACCAGATTATTAAGTCTGTGATTTTATCTAAGACAATATACTACATGGCTGGAAATAACATCCTTAACAGTCTAGGTCCCAGCAGAAAGTTCAGAGTTAGAGCCTTACTAAAAGCTAGAGATAAAGCCTGGAAAATCAGGAAAACTGATAAAACCCCTAGCTCCAGGCAATACTATCAACAGTTAGAAACAAGGCCAAGGCTGAATCCAAAATAAACAAACAAAACTATTTTCTTAGCGCCCATAGGAAATATTTAAATAATCCACAAGTATTCTGGCATGCCATTAACTCCCTACTAAAGCCAGGCAAAACCACTACTCCAGCACCCAGCTCTACTAACAATACCCTAGACATAGCTTCTCAATTTAATAACCATTTTACTAAATCCATCTTAGCCCTGTCCATTCTAAATACCAAAAAAGACAAAACTGCTATTATTTACCCCTAACAGATAAAAAAAAAACCTCCTTTACCATACCATCTAAGGATGGCACCACCATCTCCCCCCCTTCTAACCACACCAAACTTCTGGGCATTGAAACAGACAATAATCTCCACTTTGATGTTCACATCTCACATTCCATAAAACTAGTACACAAAAAAAAACTAGGCTCCCTATACAGCCATAAGTCCTTTCTCTCACAGAAAGCAAGAGTCACTCTTGCACAAAGCCACCTCCACTCAACTCTATTATACGCAGCACCAATCTTTACCCAAATCAGACAATGCGACCTAGACAAACTAGAATCATGCTACAATAAAATAGCCAAATTTGCTACTAACTCAACCTATAAAACCCATCACTGTGCTGCACTAAAAGAACTAAAATGGCTTGAGCTACCACTTCTACTTAACCATCACTAGCTGGGCACAGCCTACAATATTCTCAAATATCCTGAAAAAAAACCCGCATTATCAAACCTACTTACTGTCTATACTGCAAACCGGTACTTAAGATCCAGTGAAGAATCTCTCCTCTCCATCACCACGGCTAACAATAATGCAGGGAAAGCGCTCTACTCCCACACCATTGCCAGAAATTGGAACTCTCTTCCCCTATCCATGTCCACTGCCCCCTCCACATCCATATTCAGAAACTCCCTCAAATCGCACCTTCTTAGTATCTGGTTATTCCCTTGTATCACATAACCCTACCCATACTACTATTAACTCCCTAAACTCCTCTCTGATCACATGCTGGATCTCTGATCCCCTGTAAGCTTGGTCATCAGAAAGGGTACTTTTAACTGTAGAATCTTACTTGATATATTTTCTTCTCTTACACTGTATAACTGACATTGACTTTTTACCTATGTTCGATATCTTCTTTTACCTGGAGTGTTTTATTAATTTTTTGTTATATTACTATGCTCAGCATATATGATAAAACCTGTTTTGTGTATTATGCTGGATGTACTGTAACTGACATTGTCTTTTACCTATGTTCTATATCTTCTTTTACCTGGAGTGTTTTATTAATTTCTTGTTATATTACTATGCTCAGCATACATGATGTATGATGCTGGATGTACTGTATTTGTATAACCTGACTGGAGCTTTTCTCCCTGGGCCTTTGCTGAAAATGGACCTGGTCCAGTCGGAATTTCCCGGTTAACAAATGTAAAATAAAATAAATAAAATAAAAATATATCAACCTTAGTCCATTTGGCAATCAAAAAAAATATATATATACACTTTCCATGTAAAAAATCAATTGTAAAAATCATATTCTATTTTCATAACCTATTGTTAACAAAGATCGCTTTCGTCCTTCTAGACTTCTTCAGGTCTGGGTACAAGAACCCTAAAAACTATCTATAAAAATATATATAATTGTATAATTAGTATGGTTATTAAAAATCATTTTGAATAAAGTGGAAAAAAGAGAACCGGAAAAAGAAAAAATAATAAGAAAAAATGTATGATGATGGAAACAAAATATACACTTAAATTACAACTGATTTAAAATGGTATTTAAAACCAACTGGTAGAATAAAATAAAAAAAATTAGTCATGTTAACAATGTGGCAAATTTCTAAGTTCCAGTGCACTTTTAATTGAACAGTAGTTTAGTCCAGGCTTCCTAAAAGAGTTCAGCTTTAATTGCCACATGAGTTCATGTAAATGAAAACATTAAGATGAAGACAAAATGAGAAAGTGGCAACTATAAAACACAAAACAAAGAGAAACAGAAAACAAAGATGAGTATGCCAATGTGGAAAGATAGCTGTAGACAGCACTAACAAGTGATGTAAGGAATATGTACTGGTGGCCACGCTAAAGCCAATACCACAAGGATAGCAAGATAGAACTGGGCAGGGTAAGTCTCAGCCACACTGGAGGGACAAAAGTGAAAGGGACAGAAGAGTGGATACAATCCATAGAATGAGTAAAACAGGGATGATACAGGAACTGTGTGCAACTAAAAAAGGAAAAGTAAGGCACATAAAGTGAGAAGGGGCTGGCAATAGTGCTACTAAATGTAAAAGGGTTGCAAAATGGAGGTGTAGTTATATACTGTAGGAAGTAAGAGAGACGAGACACAGTGTGGGTGGAATAGAGAAAAGGGTTTTTGTGACAGGAGACTTTGCCATCATGGGAAACTAGCAAAAAAATAAGAAAAAAAAAATATGAAGAAAGAAGACAAGGTTACAGAAAAAACAGTCTTAGAGATCAGGCTTGGAAATGCATTGGAGGAGGAAAACAAAGCAGTATCCAAGGATCGGGTGGGGGAGGAGGCACACGAGCTGTATTTGCAGATAACAGTGACCTGTACAAGTAGACAGCTTTTTATCCCCCCCCCACACTCTTTGCCCCTGCTGTCAATCATCATACTCCCCCCTTCATGGTCCATTGGTCCATTCATTCCCCATCACCAGGGCAAGAGTCAGCCAAGAGGGATCACCATTCGGACAGCACCTAGTGTAATTTGAGTTTTTCTTCCTGTCATACACTTCATAAATACCCCAAGGTCATTTAGTCTTATGACCACTTATGCCTTGCAAATAACCTCCTTTCTCCAGGAGGGCCATACCAGTCAATCCCGAAGGAAATTTGTGAATATCAATTCAGTTACCTATGTTATGTTTAAAGGAAGATAATGTGTACACTGCTTAACATGCAAACAGAATTTATTCCAGAGAATTGGGAGGTGCTGAGTTATAAACATGTCTTCCACCATGTTTTAATTTAGCTGTTGGTAAAGATTTAGGTCTTTAGTTCTAGTAATGAGGAAGGCTTTGGACTTGCAGAGTTACAGAATGTCCAAGACGACCATATCTCTTATGGTGCCATAAGCGGGACAAAAATCTCCCCTTAAAGGCCTGTAAGAGGCTGAATAAAGGGCCAGAACTTCTACCTTTTTGATAGCTCAGGACAATAGGCCAGTGATACTTTTGGTTAGGAACCTTTGGCATCTTTTTTACTGTTTGATATGTTTAGTAAAATACATCCAAAAGGGCATTGTACTTAATAACTCATCTATTCAATGCCGAACATAAGGGAAGGATTACCCTCTTTAGACCTTGAAAATATTCCTTTCACAATTAGCTGTGCTAAAAACTATTTCTTGACAACCGTTGTCCCATGATAGTCAAAGAGGGAATTAACCCAAGTTCCTAGGTCCCTGACTAAATTTTTATTTTGAAGTGGTGCATTGTCTCTACAGTATGGTGAAGGACGGGGCTGACAAAAGTGAAATAGTCTACACTTCTTAAAATTTAGTTTGAGCCCATGTTTAGTACACCAAAAGTTTACTAGGGAAAGTTCATGCTGGATGAATAGGGTATCATAGAAAGTGACAAACAATCCCCAGCTTACAGCTGTCTGCAAACTTTGTTAGCCAGAGGTCTTGGTTCTTCACTTGGAGATCTGAGAAGTAAAGGCCATAATTGAGAGGTCCCAGCACTGAACCCTAAGGGGCACCACCACCACTTTCATGCATTCTGATGAGGCTCCTGCAGCTCGCACTATGCAAGTTCTTTCTTTCAGACAGTTTGCTATCAATCTTATCACATACAGGTTAACATTTAATGCATTTAGTTTCTGTATGATAACAACATGGGGTGTGGTTTTGAAGGCCTCGGCCAAGTCAAGATATTACATGTACACTGCATGGCCACAGTCTATAGTTTTTAATTTTTTACTGTCCATAGCATATGATCCCTGTGAATTGCATGGGTAGAAGCTTAAAATGGTATAACAGCAGAGATGTCGTCCCTTCACTTCTAGAAGGGCATTCCCTTCCAGACCATCTGCCACTCATCCTGAGACATGACTACTAAGCTTCTCAGTGTCTACGAGGAAGTTAGTACCAGTAGGTTTGTCCACAAGTGCATGTAATCCCTCCCTGCCTATGAGAGAGGTGGCAGGACAACACCTCTTCACTTTTCACTCCCATGCATTATGCCTCCGTTCTCAGGGCTACTAGTCAAACACAGGTCACCTGGGATGCAGTCATCTGTTCCCTGCACCACATAACCAGGCTCACCTATAAGACTAGACAGCTGAAGAAGTAGCAAGACGAATAGGGAGCTGTTACAGCAAGAGGCTGGAGGCATCATTCTCAGAAGTGTTAATTTTAGGAAATTTGTTACTACTGGCACAGGGAGTGGATTACGTAGCAACTGAAAAGGCAGAAGGACTTGCAACTAAAGAAAGATGGGGAAAGACTTGTACATCAGTCAACCTCTAACCCTGGGACAGGCTTAACAGCAGCAGTGCTTAAGAAATGGGCAGGAAAGGGACCGTACTTATAAATGGAAGGATGAACAAGTGTCACAGAAAGCTAAGGGTGGATACTTAGGCAACAGGTGCAAACAAGAGTAATGTGAACTATGGGTGGGTAATGATACTTTTATTACAAGTATAGAAAGGAAGACAGTAGGGATGCAAGCAGAAGTACAAGATGTGGGTGCATACTTTTGGTATCAAAGAAAAAATAAGTCATGTACCTACCATAACGTTCCATGTTAGTTGTCTTCTTCTCGCCTTCTTTCTTGCTGGTTGGGTTCGGAGCCGATCCTCGGCTCCGACTCAGCCATCTTCTAAAGCTCGAGAACTGTTTACTGGCTCAAGGCCACCCCATATCCCATGATGCCTGGCACTAGATACCCAGATCTCGTTTGGTAAGTCTAACTGCAGACATAATAAGGAAAGGATCCTATCCTGGAATGTATAAAACCTACCAGAGAGGCTAATAGGCAGAAAGGAATAGCCAGAGAAGACTCAGCCAGTGAAAAACCATAAGGAACTCTTCTCGGTCTACTAGGATAGGGGGATGGAGGGTGGGACGCAAGAAAGAAGGTGAGAAGAAGACAACTAACATGGAACGTTATGGTAGGTACATAACTTCTTTATGTTAAGTTGTTTATCTCGCCTTCATTCTTGCTGGTTGGGACAGCGTCCCTAGCACCTAAAATCCTGGGTGGCTCATCGGAACAAACTCTTCAGAACAGTGGGACCAAAATCAGCTCTGCTCCTGGAAACCATATCCAACTTATAGTGCGAAATGAAAGTATGCGGGTTGGCCCACGTAGCCACAGCACAAATAGATTCCATGGGCAATCTAGCCTGAAAGGCCACAGAAGTGGCTAAAGCTCTGGTGGAGTGACCTTTTTGGTTTAACAGGCAATTCTTTATTCCTCAGTTGATAGATAAATGTGATGATAGAAGTCAACCACCTGGACAAGGTTACTTTTGAGACTGGAAGACCTTGTTTACCCCCAGCATAAGAAAGGAAAAGTTGGTCCGATTTTCTAATGTCCTTAGTTCTACGCAAATAAAAGCGTAGTTGCCTGTGAACATCTAACTGATGCAATTTATATTCCGCCCTGTTGGAGTGGTTGGGAAAAAAAACAGGAAGGTCTATGGACTGATTCAAGTTAATCTCTGAAGAGACCTTAGGAAGGAAGGAAGGATTAGTCCTGAGAGCAACCCTGTCATTGTGGAACACTAGGTACGGAGGACGGGTACAAAGAGCCTGAAGTTCCGAAACTCTTCTGGCTGAAGTAATAGCTACCAGAAAGAGGGTTTTCCAAGATAAAAACTTCAAGGAACAAGATGCTGCAGGTTTGAAGGGGGGCAAAATTAGAGAGCTAAAATCAAATTTAGATCCCACAGAGGTGGAGGATCTCTCACTGGAGGCCTGAGCAGAGTGGTCCCTTTGAGAAAGGCCTTACATAGCTTATGGGACATGATATTATTTTCCAACAGGCCAATGTGAAAATTTGAAATTGCAGCTAACTCTAATTGTAGCAGAAGCATGAAAGAGTTCCGCAAGAAATTCCAAAATGTGGTGTACAGGTGCTGAAAAGGGGTCTATACTCTTAGCCTTTGCCCAGGAAGAAAAACGTTTCCACTTACTAGCGTAAGTTTTTCTAGTCGTAGACTTGTGCGATGATAAAATAATTTTGCGCACAGAGGGGGAGATATCAGGAAGCCTGGCTAAAGTTGGAAGTGGAGCAACCAAGCAGTGAGCTGGAGAGATTGCAGGGAATGGTGCAGCCTGCCCGATTGATGGATCAGAAGGTATGGAACTAGGTCCAGAGTCCAAGGCTGCTCGAGAAGATGATGATGCAGGAACGGGAACCATATTTGTCGAGGCCAGTAAGGAGCAATGAGGATCATTTTGCAGCCCAATATGGTAGCTTTCTGTATTAGCTTCGGAATTAGGGGAAACGGAGGGAATGCATAAAGAAGTCCCTGAGGCCAATCGTGGACTAGAGTGTCTCTGGGGAATGTCCAGGAAATGGAAGGAGAGAGAAGAAATTGCTGCACTTGCTGTTGAAGGGGGTGGCAAAAAGGTCGCAGCAAGGTTGGCCCCATTTGCGGAATATTTTGTCAGCAACTACTTGATTCAGAGACCACTCGTGAGACATGAGAATTGCTCTGCTGAGCCTGTCTGCTATGACGTTGGACCTCCCAGAGATGTGCGTTGCGATCAGAAACCGTTGGGAAGAGATCGTCCACTGCCAGAGTCTGTGTGCTTCTCAACAAAGGGGGTAGGACTTGGTTCCGCCCTGCTTGTTGATGTACCACACTACTGACATATTGTCCGTTTGAATTGCAATGGTCCCGGTAGGAAGAGAGTCCTGAAGAGCTTGCAACGCTAAAAGCACGGCCCTCATCTCCAAGACATTTATATGCAGATGGTACTCGTGAGGTTGCCAGGTGCCTTGGACTGTTCTGCCCTGATAATGCCTCCCCACCCGATCAGGGAGGCATACATGGTCACCATAGCAACTGGAGGGGGAACTACAAATGGTCTGCCCTGGGGCACTGATGTGGAGACCATCCACCACGCAAGGTGCTTTTTGCATGCTTCTGTGATCATAATCATGTGAGACATGGGAAGCTGCTGGAAGGACCATTGGGTGAAAAGAAGCCACTGGAGAATCCTCATGTGAAAGTGAGCTAGAGGAACAAGTATGATCGCTGCTGCCATGAGACCCAGAGTTTGGAGGACGAACCTGGCTTGAATTCTTTTGCATGCTAATAAGACCTGTGCATGTTGGCGAATCACTAATACCCTGTCTGGTGGAAGGCTCGCTGACATGTCTTTTGTATTTAAATTTGCGCCTATAAACTTGATAGACTTTTTGCATGCTTCTGTGATCATAATCATGTGAGACATGGGAAGCTGCTGGAAGGACCATTGGGTGAAAAGAAGCCACTGGAGAATCCTCATGTTAAAGCGAGCTAGAGGAACAAGTATGATCGCTGCTGCCATGAGACCCAGAGTTTGGAGGACGAACCTGGCTTGAATTCTTTTGCATGCTGATAAGACCTGTACATGTTGGCGAATCACTAATACCCTGTCTGGTGGAAGGCTCGCTGACATGTCTTTTGTATTTAAATTTGCGCCTATAAACGTGATAGACTGACAGGGTGACAATGCAGACTTTTTGAAATTTATCGAGATACCTAGTCTGGAGCAAGTCTCGATAGTGTAGTCTCTGGCTCGCAGAAGGTGATGCCTGGTTGTAGCAGTGAGGAGCCAGTCATCTAGATATGGAAACACCTGGAATCCCTGACGTCTCAGGTGAGCGGTAACTACTGCCATACATTTGGTGAACACTCTGGGGGCTGTGGTGAGACCAAAGGGCAGAGCTCTGAACTGATCATGGCTGGCTCCCAGCTGGAAGCGAAGGAATCTTCTGGAGCATCTGCCCATTTTGATATGGTAGTACACATCCTGAAGATCTATAGAGCACATCCAATTGTCCTGACCCAGAAAGGGTAAAATGGACTGTAGCGTGACCATCCAAAACTTCGTTCTTTGTACAGACCTGTTCAGTCTGCTGAGATCCAGAATGGGTCTCCAGTCCCCTGTCTTTTTTGGTACCAAAAAGAACCTTGAGTAAATTCCGGATCCTTGCTGGTCTGCTGGGACTTGCTGGATGGCCCTTTTTCTTAGCAGTTCTGAAACTTCTTGAACTGCTTGATCCCGTAGATTGGGTGGAACATCTGGAAGGGACTTGTTTAACACTAAGGGAGTGCGAACAAAGGGAATTCTGTAGCCTCCGGATATAACAGACTGTACCCATTTGTCTTGTGTTATGTTTTGCCAGGATCTTGGGTACAGTGATAATCTTCCCCAGACTGCCTTCAGAGGTGGGCAGCCGGGCAACCCTTCAGGATGCTAGAAGGGCTTCTCAGAAAAGGATTCTCTGCTGCCCTGGTTTTGCGGACCTCCTCTGCCATGAGGGCGGCATCTATTATTGTTCCCTCCTCTGCCCCTGGATGGGAACTCACCACGTGTGTCCGGCAAGACTCCCTGGGATTTCCGGAACCACATCTTCCCACTCTTCTGACCCTTGGGATATGGTCTGGAAGGAGTGGAAACATGGACTCCCACGGCAGAGAGAGTCTTGCCTTCCTGCTCACACCTGGTAAGGGTGTCCTTCACTTGTGATCCAAAAAGAGAGGAACCATCAAAGGGGGTGTTGGTGAAAGACGCTCTGAAAGGTTCCGCAAAGTTACACAGCCGCATCCAAGTGTGCCTCCTTAGGGCAACGCCTGTGCCTGCGGTTCTACTTGCAGCATCGGCTGCATAAGAAATTAGCCTCATGGAGGAGTTCACCACTGAATTAAGAGTCACCAGCTTGGAGGCTGCCTTAGCCTGGGCCCCCTCAGCTGATGGATCTTGGGGGGGTATCTCCAAGCTCTTTAAGGAGATCCCTTTGAAGATGGGTAAAGTGGCACGAATAATTCAGAGACCTCATGGAAAAGGTCGCTGAAGAGAATATCCGCTACCCATATCTGTCCATCATCCTGGACTCCTTGTTAGGGGGATGGACAGATGAAGAAGTTTCAGCCAACTCCTTCTTTGTGGCCGCCGTTACCACCATGGCATCAACGGGAACACCTTTGGTCAAAAACTGTTTATCCTGTGGTGCAGTTATGAATTTAGCTGGTCTTCTGGGAGTCGGTTCCAATGTGTCTGGAGCTGACCATGCCTTCCGACCCACCACAGACATCAGTGGGTCAAAAGGCGGAGCCACCCAGGAGGTGGAAGATCAGGATCCGAACACATCCAGGAATACAGACTCATCCTCGGAAGGGCTTAGGGTAGTCCAGTTCCCCCTCTGCCTAAGCATCTCAAGGATGTCTGAGAAGGAGACATCTTCAGAGGGGGATCACGGGGACCCTTCCGAATCCTCTAAGTCGGTATCTGATGTGACAGACTCAGGGGAGTCAACATGCTTCCTCTTGCATTTCCTCTTACAAGGTGGCTCCTCTGAATGATTAGGGAAGGCCTCGGAAGAGGAAGATACACCCAGGGGGTGCCCTGGAGTGTTGGCTCCCCACGCTTGGGGTCTGGAGGAGGGGCAGAGGCAGACACAAACACCATAGGGGGAGGAGCCGATGGGGATGATTGTGGGGCTGACACAGGGGCCAGCACACTCCTCATGACCTTGAAGGCATCCCTGCTCGGATGCCGAGAAGGCTCCGGTTCCGAAGAGATCGGAATCCCTCTCCGCACCGAAGGGAACGGCTCCGAAGCTGATGTAGGAGCCGAGCTCACCTGCCTCAAAGCGAAGAGAGTCCTGAAGAGCTTGCAACGCTAAAAGCATGGCCCTCATCTCCAAGACATTTATATGCAGATGGTACTCGTGAGGTTGCCACATGCCTTGGACTGTTCTGCCCTGATAATGCCCCCCCACCCGATCAGGGAGGCATACATGGTCACCATAGCAACTGGAGGGGGAAGTACAAATGGTCTGCCCTGGGGCACTGATGTGGAGACCATCCACCACGCAAGGTGCTTTTTGCATGCTTCTGTGATCATAATCATGTGAGACATGGGAAGCTGCTGGAAGGACCATTGGGTGAAAAGAAGCCACTGGAGAATCCTCATGTGAAAGCGAGCTAGAGGAACAAGTATGATCGCTGCTGCCATGAGACCCAGAGTTTGGAGGACGAACCTGGCTTGAATTCTTTTGCATGCTAATAAGACCTGTACATGTTGGCGAATCACTAATACCCTGTCTGGTGGAAGGCTCGCTGACATGTCTTTTGTATTTAAATTTGCGCCTATAAACGTGATAGACTTTTTGCATGCTTCTGTGATCATAATCATGTGAGACATGGGAAGCTGCTGGAAGGACCATTGGGTGAAAAGAAGCCACTGGAGAATCCTCATGTTAAAGCGAGCTAGAGGAACAAGTATGATCGCTGCTGCCATGAGACCCAGAGTTTGGAGGACGAACCTGGCTTGAATTCTTTTGCATGCTAATAAGACCTGTACATGTTGGCGAATCACTAATACCCTGTCTGGTGGAAGGCTCGCTGACATGTCTTTTGTATTTAAATTTGCGCCTATAAACGTGATAGACTGACAGGGTGACAATGCAGACTTTTTGAAATTTATCGAGATACCTAGTCTGGAGCAAGTCTCGATAGTGTAGTCTCTGGCTCGCAGAAGGTGATGCCTGGTTGTAGCAGTGAGGAGCCAGTCGTCTAGATATGGAAACACCTGGAATCCCTGACGTCTCAGGTGAGCAGTAACTACTACCATACATTTGGTGAATACTCTGGGGGCTGTGGTGAGACCAAAGGGCAGAGCTCTGAACTGATCATGGCTGGCTCCCAGCTGGAAGCGAAGGAATCTTCTGGAGCATCTGCCCATTTTGATATGGTAGTACGCATCCTGAAGATCTATAGAGCACATCCAATTGTCCTGACCCAGAAAGGGTAAAATGGACTGTAGCGTGACCATCCAAAACTTCGTTTTTTGTACAGACCTGTTCAGTCTGCTGAGATCCAGAATGGGTCTCCAGTCCCCTGTCTTTTTTGGTACCAAAAAGAACCTTGAGTAAATTCTGGATCCTTGCTGGTCTGCTGGGACTTGCTGGATGGCCCTTTTTCTTAGCAGTTCTGAAACTTCTTGAACTGCTTGATCCCGTAGATTGGATGGAACATCTGGAAGGGACTTGTTTAACACTAAGGGAGTGCGAACAAAGGGAATTCTGTAGCCTCTGGATATAACAGACTGTACCCATTTGTCTTGTGTTATGTTTTGCCAGGATCTTGGGTACAGTGATAATCTTCCCCCGACTGCCTTCAGAGGTGGGCAGCCGGGCAACCCTTCAGGATGCTAGAAGGGCTTCTCAGAAAAGGATTCTCTGCTGCCCTGGTTTTGCGGACCTCCTCTGCCATGAGGGCGGCATCTATTATTGTTCCCTCCTCTGCCCCTGGATGGGAACTCACCACGTGTGTCCGGCAAGACTCCCTGGGATTTCCGGAACCACATCTTCCCACTCTTCTGACCCTTGGGATATGGTCTGGAAGGAGTGGAAAAATGGACTCCCACGGCAGAGAGAGTCTTGCCTTCCTGCTCACACCTGGTAAGGGTGTCCTTCACTTGTGATCCAAAAAGAGAGGAACCATCAAAGGGGGTGTTGGTGAAAGACGCTCCGAAAGGTTCCGCAAAGTTACACAGCCGCATCCAAGCGTGCCTCCTTAGGGCAACGCCTGTGCCTGCGGTTCTACTTGCAGCATCGGCTGCATAAGAAATTAGCCTCATGGAGGAGTTCACCACTGAATAAAGAGTCACCAGCTGGGAGGCTGCCTTAGCCTGGGCCCCCTCAGCTGATGGATCTTGGGAGGGTATCTCCAAGCTCTTTAAGGAGATCCCTTTGAAGATGGGTAAAGTGGCACGAATAATTCAGAGACCTCATGGAAAAGGTCGCTGAAGAGAATATCCGCTTCCCATATCTGTCCATCATCCTGGACTCCTTGTTAGGGGGATGGACAGATGAAGATGTTTCAGCCAACTCCTTCTTTGTGGCCACCGTTACCACCATGGCATCAACGGGAACACCTTTGGTCAAAAACTGTTTATCCTGTGGTGCAGTTATGAATTTAGCTGGTCTTCTGGGAGTCGGTTCCAATGTGTCTGGAGCTGACCATGCCTTCCGACCCACCACAGACATCAGTGGGTCAAAAGGCGGAGCCACCCAGGAGGTGGAAGATCAGGATCCGAACGCATCCAGGAATACAGACTCATCCTCGGAAGGGCTTAGGGTAGTCCAGTTCCCCCTCTGCCTAAGCATCTCAAGGATGTCTGAGAAGGAGACATCTTCAGAGGGGGATCACGGGGACCCTTCCGAATCCTCTAAGTCGGTATCTGATGTGACAGACTCAGGGGAGTCAACATGCTTCCTCTTGCATTTCCTCTTAAAAGGTGGCTCCTCTGAATGATTAGGGAAGGCCTCGGAAGAGGAAGATACACCCAGGGGGTGCCCTGGAGTGTTGGCTCCCCACGCTTGGGGTCTGGAGGAGGGGCAGAGGCAGACGCAAACACCATAGGGGGAGGAGCCAATGGGGATGATTGTGGGGCTGACACGGGGGCCAGCACACTCCTCATGACCTTGAAGGCGTCCCTGCTCGGATGCAGAGAAGGCTCCGGTTCCGAAGAGATCGGAATCCCTCTCCGCACCAAAGGGAACGGCTCCGAAGCTGATGTAGGAGCTGAGCTCACCTGCCTCAAAGCTCCAAGGGGGAGAACGGGGTCAGACAAGGGTCCGATGCCACTCGCCCCCTCGGAGCCGACGAGGGAGTCTCGGCGCCCAGACCCTTCCAAGGACGGTACCAAGGAAATGATCGGAGCCGACCCCCATAGGAATAACTTATTTTTACGCTCCTGCAGGACTCTTGGGCTGAAACCGAACAAGAGTCCTGCAGGTGCATGGCGCCCAGACAATATACAGACAATATACACAAGAAGTGTGACCATCTGTCAGAGACATCTTCTGACAGCACGAGTCGCACTTCTTGAATCCGGACACCTTGTTATCCTTGGACATCCCTGAAAAAAAATTGGAACACCAAGAACAATACACAAACAATAGGAGATAATGACTATCACACACACTAAAGTTACCACACCCAAAAAACAGCCAAAAGAAATACTAACAATATTTATTGCTACCCACAAGCAAATAAAACTAAACTAGGTAAATATTAATTTTTTTTTTTTTTTAAAGAGGAAAAAGGAAAGGGTTAGCCTCTAATTTAAATGGCTACCTACGTGAAGAAAGTGAAGGGGGAGGGGAAAACTCTCTGAAGGGAAGGGGAGGGATTCAGGAAATAAATTATAGGTACAACAAAGATATACTGAGAAAGGTTGCAACTACAACTAACAATGTACACTAACAAACCCTAACAGTTTTTAGCAAAATACAGATAGAACAATGAAAATATACGACCTGAGCCAGTAAGACAAGCTCGCAGCAGAAGTGGCAAATGAGATCTGGGTATCTAGCGCCAGGCAGCATGGGATATGGGGTGGCCTCGAGCCAGTAAACAGCTCTCGAGTCAGAGCCGAGGATCAGCTCCGAACCCAACCAGCAAGAATGAAGGCGAGATAGACAACTTAACATCAGACATGCTAAAAAGGGGACAGGAATGGAAATAACTAAACATAGACTGTGCAGGAATGACAGAGAAAGGAGGGATGTCAGTGCAGTACTAATTAACATAAAGGTGGATCTTACATGTTGCATCAGAAGAGGAATGCCAGACAACGAATGAACCCTGTGAGTTGTATGGGTAGAAGCATGGTATGCTCTACCCTTATCTCCTGCTCTGATGATATCTCCCACCTCCAATCAAACACTGAAAACACATTTGACAACGTTGAACAATCACTGACAACCAGCCTTTTGTATCTTTCACCAATACTCATGTCTCTACAATCAGCCTTAACAACCAAACTAGAAGAAACCTATAACAAAGCTCAACTTGCCAGCAATCAACCATACAAATCCTATCACTGTCTTGCTTTAAAACAACTTCAATGGCTTGAGTTCCTCCAACTACTACTCCTTTCCCAACTACAGTTCACTCGCACCTTACTAAACAAACCCTTAGCCTGTCCATCTCCCTAGTCCCATACCCCTCTACATCACCTCTTGAACTCTAAGCAGCACTGACCAACACCTCCTTAATATTTACAAAACCAACAAAAACAGTGGTAACCTATTTCATAAAAGCACAGTATCCAAAAGCCTGGAACAAACTCCCACCCAATATTCATAATGTCACATCTACAACCCACTTCAGAAAGTACAGTTGTGTACACTTACCATAAAAGTAGATGTTCGAGTGTATTTACTGTTGCAGTCATCACATTTGGGTTGATTCCCACATCTGAGGAAATAGGTGGAGGGAGTCAAAGAAGCTAGGGGCTGGCTAAGATGCCCTGCAAGACAGCAGTGGCAACCCCTGTCCTGGATTTGAAGAAGAGAGGCAGCTGGTAATGTTTGGTGAAAGTGTGAACCCTAGCCAAGTGACCAAAGAGGGGGGGCAATTTAACCTGTTCCTGGTTTTGGAAAGGAG